>NC_025995.2:102924820-103114820 GCF_000442705.2 Elaeis guineensis | reverse complement strand
TTAGAGTTTGTGTTTATTATTTAGAATTTATGTTTATTATTTAGAGTTTATATTTATTCTCTAATAGTTTGTATTTATTTCTGCAGGATTTGATAATTATCCTCCTTCCTCTCTTGTTGTTTATCGTGGTGGACCAGGACCACTTGATGAATTTGTGTTCATCCTGAAGAGTTTTTGTTTATCGGTACAGAGTTTATATTTATTATTTGAAGTTTGTATTTATTATTCGAAGTTTATGTTTATTATTTAAAGTTTATATTTATTATTTGGAGTTTGTGTTTATCTTTAAGTAGTTTATATTTATTTGGGTAGGACTTAGTGTTTATCATCCTTTCTTGTGTTTTATCTTGGATGGGCCATTGGATCATTCAACTTTTGAACTTCGAATTTGTATTTTTTCTAAAAGGTTTCTGTGTTTATCGGCATGAAATTTGCATTTATTATTCATAGTTTCAGTTTCTACGCAAAGGCCCAAATTATGATCTAGCCGAAAAAGCATGCGTTGTGATCCTAATGAGATTTTTTGTGAGGTCTGTGATGTTTATCTTAGAAAGTTTCTGTTTATCAAAACTTTATTATGTAAACTACTATCATCTATCACCATGACGGATTTCGGATAGCTTTCAAAGTTGTGCATGGGCACCTTTAGCCTTCATAAATATTTTTTTTTATCTCCACAGAACGAAGGACCCGTATCCTCTTCTTCCTCCTTTTTCATTCACGGAACATGATTAATAAATCAACAAAATTTAAATCTAAAATCAGAGAGATTGACAAAAGAAGCTGGAAGGATATATGAAGGCACCTTCAGATGCCTCCTCTCTTCATTGTATGTAGGCACCTACATGTAAATTGTAGGCACCTACAATTCACATGTAGGTACCTAGAATTCATGTAGGTGCCTACATGCGAAGGAGGCCGCCGGTGGGGTGGCGGAGGCCAGCAGTGGTATAGTCAGGTTCGGTAGATGTGCGAGCGCCTCGTTTAGGAGCATGTAGTGCTTACATGTGAATTGTAAGCGCCTACATGTGAATTATAGGCACCTACAATTCACATGTAGGCGTCTACATACGGAGGCCACCGATGAAGCAGTCAAGTCCAATGGACACGTGAGCGCCTCGTCTAGGAGTATGTAGTGCCTATAAGTGAATTGCAGGCGCCTACAATTCATACAATTCATGTAGGCACTTACATGCGGAGACCTCCGTCGGCGGCGGCGTAGCCACGCCCGACAAACGCGCGAGCTCCTCACCTAGGAGCATGTGGGCATCTACATGCGGAAAAGACTGCCGGTGGAATGACGGAGGTCGATGTTGGACCAACAGAGGCCGGCAGCGGTGCAGCCAAGCTCGATGGATGCGCGAGCACCTTGTCTAGGAGTATGTAGTGCCTATATGTGAATTGTAGGTGCCTACAATTCACATGTAGGTGCCTACATGCTCCATATAGGTGAGGCGCGCACGTCCGTCGGGCCTAGTTGCACCTCCATCAGCCCATGGGGCACCACTTGCTTCGGGCTTCTCTCGCACGTTTCTTCACCGTTTGAACTTTGTTTGGGATGTTCTTGGCTCATTGGATCGGAAGGGGTGGGTGCAAAACGGCCGCATCTCTCCAAAGAGGGTGGATGCATGGCGGCCGCATCTATCCGTTGCATTTTTTTTATGGTGAATGAAGGCGCCTACAGCACTGTAGCATAACAGGAGGGGGGAGGGTGTCATCGCATCATAGTCAATGCACACTTTCTCCATCGCATCTCTTTTTTTTTTTTGTTAAACAATGCCGGCTAACGGACGAGAGAAGTCCTCCATTTGCTTTTTAGGAAAATCTTGGAGATGCGTGTCTATCCAATGGCTGGAGAGTCGGCCGGATATAGGCTGAAATCCAATCGACCGGAGCCTAGTCTACTACTATATATATATATATATATATATATATATATATATATATATATATATATATATGCCCCTAATAAATTTTATAATATCTTTTTAGAGAAAATTACAAAGATCCCCTTCATATTTGGATGATTTATATTTAAATCCTAAAATTTTTTAAAAATATCAATTAGCCACAAAAATTTTAAATCTGTTGTAACATGACTTGGCTGTCTATCTCCATTATAAAAAGATATCATGTAAAGATTGTACAGTAAGTAATTTTTTGTAAAATTTTAGAGCCGCCCTTTTCACAACCTAGCAAAAGGCTCTTGTTATAACGAAACTAAAAGAAAGGAAAAAAAGTGGCACTTCGAGATCTATGCCAGCAGGTGAATGACAAAGCATGACATGCTTTAAGATCTATATAAATAGATGGATGATAAATAATAGAGCACTTTAACATTTCTGTACAAAAGGATAAATGATAGAGGATAGAATGCTTCTAGCTTTATGTAAGTAAATGAATGATAAAGGATGGAGTACTTTAAGATCTGTACAGCTAAATGAATGATAATATATAAATGATAGCATATAGAATATTTTGAGATTTGTGCAGATAGATAGATTACAATAGATGGATGGATGATGAATAACAGACCATTTTGAGAATTATGCAAGCATATAAATGATAAAGGATGGAGTACTTCGAAATCCATATAGATGGATGAATAATAGACGATGGAGTGTTTTGAGATCTATGCAGGCGGATGGATGATAGAGGATGAAGTACTTTGAGATTTGTACAAGTGAATGGATGATAGAAGATTAAAAGATGAAATACTTTGAGATTTGTGCAAGTAAATGATAATAGAGGATATAGTACTTTAAGATTTGTGCAGACTAATGGATGACCGAGGATATAACACTTTAATATCTATACCAACAAATAGATGATAAAGGATAGAGCCTTTTAAGATTTGTGTGAATGAATATATAGCAGAGCATAGAGCATTTTAAAACATGTGCATGTGAATAGATTATAGACAAAATGCTTTCAGATCTATGCAAACAAATATATTATAGATGGAGTGCTTTGAGATCTGTATAAATAGATGGATGATAAAAAAATGAAGTCCTTTGAAATTTGTGCATGCAAATGGATGATTAAAGCTGAAATTCTTTAAGATACATGCTAGCAAATGAATAACAAAGGATATAGCTCTTTAAGATCTATGTAGGTTGAGATTTGTGTAGATGGATGAATGATAGATAATGAAATATTTTATGATCTATACAAGTGGATGGATTATAAATAATAATGTGCTTTAAGATTTATACTAGTTAATTAATGATAAAGGATAATCTTTTTGAATTAAGGATATTTTTATTTTTTTGACTCTATTAACGGTATTAAGATCCAGATAAATGGTTGGGCTATATTACAATAAATTTAAAATTTTGATTACTAAATATCATTTTATAAACTTTTGGAATATAAGTGTAAATGATTCAAATTTGAAAAGATATTTTTATAATTTTATTCTATCTTTTTAACGTATCATCCGCGGATGCTGATTATAGAAAAGTAAGTTTCACGCATCCTCTTAATGGGTTTTCATTTTTCAAATGAACTCTTTTATTTTAATCATTTACATGAGACTAGAAGTCTGGTACTAATGATATGTTTAGAGTAGACAGATATAATCATTTTCGTCAAGTAAATGAAACAAAACAAGGTATATTTTTATAGATTAAAATGACTACTATTATACATAGTTTTAAAAGTGCCAACCAGTATCAGCCGGTGTTGGGGAATACCCACCGACCGACTTACGGTCGAAGGGGCCGACTGGCCGACCGACCGACTGGCCGACTCCGACGGCCGACCGACTCCGACTGGCCGACCCCGACGGCCGACCCCGATGGACGACTCCGACTGGCCGACCCCGACGGCCGACCCCGACGGACGACTCCGACTGGCCGACCCCGACGGGCCGACCGACCGACTGGCCGACCCCGACGGACGACTCCGACTGGCCGACCCCGACGGACGACTCCGACTGGCCGACCCCGACGGGCCGACCGACCAACTGGCCGACTCCGACTGGCCGACCCCGACGGACGACTCCGACTGGCCGACCCCGACGGACGACTCCGACTGGCCGACCCCGACGGGCCGACCGACCGACTGGCCGACTCCGACTGGCCGACTCCGACGGGCCGACCGACCGACCGGCCGACTCCGGCCGACCGACCGACTGGCCGACCGACCGAGAAGTCTGATGGCCGACTCACTCGCCGACCAATGGAGGGGCCCGACGCCACTCAGCTGGCCACCGACCTAGGGTCGGTCGACTCCTCTGATCGCCGTACAGCCGCCAGACCTTGTCAGCTCTGACACGGACATCCGGCGCGGTTATCTAGGGGCATTGTCCCGCCGAGGGCATTGTCAACCCTGGTGATTGGACAGCCACACGGCGACATGACATTTTCACGGCGACCCTGACAGTCCACAGTGAGTTGACAGTTCCTCACTTGTCCGCGCCATTAATGACGGCGCCATACCGTGCTCCACTATATAAATCGGGGAAGGCAACAGTGCAAGGGATCGATCCGCTCCGTCTCTCCCAAAAACGCAGGCTCGCTCCTCCCTCTCTCTCTCTCTCTCTCGAGCTCTCCGTCTGTATTTCACTGTTGCCCAGTCACCTCTCTGACTTGACCGTCGGAGGGTCCCCGTCGGAGCCGCCTCCGGTCAGTGCGGACTTCCTTTTGCAGGTGCACGCTTCCCGACGATCGGGCGACGAGGCGATTGGCCGCAACAGATTGGCGCGCCAGGTAGGGGGACAGCATGACAAAGACAAGAGCTCAACGATCGAGAGTCACTGGGTCGGCTAGGCGCTCTTCCCGTCGGGAAGAGGCCTCCCCGCCCTCGCCAGCGGCGGAGCCTAGCCCTCCGCGCCCTGCAGTGACCACGGAGGCCCAGATCGCGGCCATCGTACGGCAGATGACCGTACTGACCGACGCAGTCAAAAGCCTCCAGCAGCAACCTGCGGCCCGACCTATGCCTTCCAGGAGCAGCCGCCGACGGCCGCGCCGATCCCTGTCGCCTCCATGCGAGCACTCCCAACAGCGCTCCCACGGAGAGGAGGAGGGACGACCACGGCGCGACGACCGACGGTCCCAGCGGCCCTCTCCCTCCCCGTTGGAACGGGCAAGGAAGGAGAAGCGGCCGCGCACACCGTCGGCCTCCTTTTCAGAATCTTCCGGAGGCTCCACCCCTGGGGTCTCCCAGCATCGACGAGCGGACGACTACGAGCGACAGTTCGAGGAAATCGACCGCCGACTCGCCCAACTGCAGATGGACGGTCAGAGGTCTTCGAATGACGTCGACTTCCAGACCGCCCAACCTCTCTCCCGACTGGTCCTCGACGAACCGATTCCCAGTCGGTTCAAGATGCCGCACGTGGAGCCATACGACGGCTCCACCGACCCAGTCGACCACCTCGAGAGCTATAAAGCTCTCATGACGATTCAAGGGGCAACCGACGCTCTTTTCTGCATCGGCTTCCCCGCCACGCTCCGCAAGGCTGCCAGGGCTTGGTACTCCGGTCTTCGATCGGGCAGTATCCATTCCTTCGGGCAGCTCGAGCACTCGTTCGTGGCCCATTTCAGCACCAGTCGAAAGCCGCCGCGAACGTCGGACAGTCTTTTCTCCCTCAAGCAGGGGGAAAACGAGACGCTCCGACACTTCGTGGCGCGATTCAACGCGGCCACGCTCGAGGTCCGGGACCTCAACGAAGACATGGCTGTCTCAGCCATGAAGCGGGGCTTGAGGGCGTCCCGATTCACTTACTCCCTGGACAAAACCCTCCCCCGAACATACGTCGAGCTACTGGAGCGCGCATATAAGTATATGCGCGCGGATGAAGGGGCATCCGACCGACGTTTGGCCGAACCCAGAGACCCGAAGGAGAAGCGGAGGAAAGGTCGGGGACCCGCCGAACTAAGCAGGCTCCCGACCGATAGTCGGGTCTCGCCACCCCGACGAATCCAAAAGTCACCCTGACGATGGAGTCCGAGACCGACGCATCGCAGGTATGACTCCTACGCCCCTCTCCCCGCTCCTCGTGCGCAGATCCTGATAGAGATCGAAGGAGCGGAGAATCTACGACGGCCTCGGCCTCTGAAGGCAAAAGGCTTCGACCAACATGGCCGATCGTCGATCGCCGAATCAACGGCTCGATCATCGATCGTCGAAACCGACGGCCTCGGCCTTTGAAGGCAAAAGGCTCCGACCAACATGGTCGATCGTCGATCGCCGAATCAACGGCTCGATCATCGATCGCCGAAACCGACGGCCTCGGCCTTTGAAGGCAAAAGGCTCCGACCAACATGGCCGATCGTCGATCGCCGAATCAACGGCTCGATCATCGATCGCCGAAACCGACGGCCTCGACCTTTGAAGGCAAAAGGCTTCGACCAACATGGCCGATCGTCGATCGCCGAATCAACGGCTCGATCATCGATCGCCGAAACCAACGGCCTCGGCCTTTGAAGGCAAAAGGCTCCGACCAACATGGCCGATCGTCGATCGCCGAATCAACGGCTCGATCATCGATCGCCGAAACCGACGGCCTCGGCCTTTGAAGGCAAAAGGCTTCGACCAACATGGCCGATCGTCGATCGCCGAATCAACGACTCGATCATCGATCGCCGAAACCGACGGCCTCGGCCTTTGAAGGCAAAAGGCTCCGACCAACATGGCCGATCGTCGATCGCCGAATCAACGGCTCGATCATCGATCGCCGAAACCGACGGCCTCGGCCTTTGAAGGCAAAAGGCTCCGACCAACATGGCCGATCGTCGATCGCCGAATCAACGGCTCGATCACCAATCGCCGAAATCGACGGCCTCGGCCTCTGAAGGCAAAGGGCTTCGACTAATGCGGCTGGCTAACTTGCCGACTTAGCTTCAACTAAGAAGGGCAAAACGCCAAGACGACCGCAGTCGCATTCGCGACATACCGATCTGGTCACGACCGATCGAAGGATATTCGGCTTGCCACCGTTTATCATACATCCCGACCAAGGGGTGGACAATGGATATTCGACTTGCCATCGTTATCCTATCCGAATACGTCGGATGCTACTCGACAACAGATTCTGCGGAATGATCGTGTCGACGAGCAACGTTCGAGGTTGGCCGACCTCCGACCCGACGTGCATGCTCGACCTACAGTCGGGACGACCGATATTGGATCGTTCGTTGATGTGATCGCCAGAGTCGGGGCAAGAAAAGATGGAAAACCACTCCTTTCGTCCGAAGCCGTCGCCCACGTGTTCACGCGAGCCAACACGACATCGGGCTCAGGAGTGGAGGGGGGCAACTGTTGGGGAATACCCACCGACCGACTTACGGTCGAAGGGCCGACTGGCCGACCGACCGACTGGCCGACTCCGACGGCCGACCGACTCCGACTGGCCGACCCCGACGGCCGACCCCGATGGACGACTCCGACTGGCCGACCCCGACGGCCGACCCCGACGGACGACTCCGACTGGCCGACCCCGACGGGCCGACCGACCGACTGGCCGACTCCGACTGGCCGACCCCGACGGACGACTCCGACTGGCCGACCCCGACGGACGACTCCGACTGGCCGACTCCGACGGCCGACCCCGACGGACGACTCCGACTGGCCGACCCCGACGGACGACTCCGACTGGCCGACCCCGACGGACGACTCCGACTGGCCGACCGACCGACTGGCCGACTCCGACTGGCCGACCCTGACTGGCCGACTCCGACGGGCCGACCGACCGACCGGCCGACTCCGGCCGATCGACCGACTGGCCGACCGACCGAGAAGTCTGATGGCCGACTCACTCGCCGACCAATGGAGGGGCCCGACGCCACTCAGCTGGCCACCGACCTAGGGTCGGTCGACTCCTCTGATCGCCGTACAGCCGCCAGACCTTGTCAGCTCTGACACGGACATGCGGCGCGGTTATCTAGGGGCATTGTCCCGCCGAGGGCATTGTCAACCCTGGTGATTGGACAGCCACACGGCGACATGACATTTTCACGGCGACCCTGACAGTCCACAGTGAGTTGACAGTTCCTCACTTGTCCGCGCCATTAATGACGGCGCCATACCGTGCTCCACTATATAAATCGGGGAAGGCAACAGTGCAAGGGATCGATCCGCTCCGTCTCTCCCAAAAACGCAGGCTCGCTCCTCCCTCTCTCTCTCTCTCTCGAGCTCTCCGTCTGTATTTCACTGTTGCCCAGTCACCTCTCTGACTTGACCGTCGGAGGGTCCCCGCCGGAGCCGCCTCCGGTCAGTGCGGACTTCCTTTTGCAGGTGCACGCTTCCCGACGATCGGACGATGAGGCGATTGGCCGCAACAGCCGGAATACCTCTTGTCCTTTAAAAAAAAAAAATCTAAAATTGTTTAGCAGCCATTACAGTGGTGTTGGAGTAATGCATATTTGGTATTCACATGGTGGCTATTAGACAGTACAGATAATGCTGTCTATTTTACCATTTCATCACTGACTTCATAGATAATATATTTGAAATTCAAATTTCTTTACGTCAGTTGAGCACATATTTATTTTGCTGCTATCTACTGTCACTTCCTATTATGAGGGACTATGATGGCCATGAAAGCAGCCAGTGCTTCATGCCAAAAACATACCTGACCGGCTAAAAGATGGCCATTATTTCTATTGCCTGATGTATGTACATGTGTATCTTCTAAATCTCACCTTCCTTGAAATGTCTGTACACCATTGTATCACATGGCTAAGGCTATCAGTACTTTTAGGCTTTCCAACGACATATAATCACAGCCCTTGGTCAGTTTCATGCCATCTCAAAATCCACCATCTCTGGAAACCGATCCTTTTGGCGAGATCAGATCCAGATGTGATGCAATCTAAATGGTGTGGTAGGCCCCATGAATATATACCCGCCCTTCTAATGTCTATTTTTTCTTAGTAAAGCTGTAATTATTGACCATCTGGAAGAAAAGATAGCTCTTGCTAGCTTCCTAACAACTTCAACACATTACAAAAGGTCCAATCATTAGTCCAAAAGCTACAATTATTAACATATTAAGCTCCAATTACTCATTAGAACGTACAGAAGAAAGGAAAAGAAAGGAGGAAAACTACAATACATCAACGTGAAGTCTTGGGAAGTGAAGGTTTCTGCATGCGCGTGAGGAGGCCTTTTCTTCCCATCTTTTTGGCAGACCCTCCGTGATTTGGTTAGCTCACTTGGAGATCTCCTCAGTCTCTACGCTGGTAGCCACCCACCTAGCCTTAGCATGCCTTAGCTAGCTATGCTACCCTCATTGGGCCTCGTAGTAGTAGGTCAAAGGCTTTCTCTGAGCGTTGGTACGTAGTATGGAAGAGGCCACGAGAGCTAGGGGGTCGTCGCGGTTTTGAAGCTAAATGATCTGAAGCATTGGTGCCGCAGCTGCAGTAGCTGTTTTTGTTCTTGAATCCTTTGCTCTTTTTAGACCACTGTTCTCAGAGCCACCGCTCTTAGCCTCGAGACTATCAGGGCTCAGAAGAGGTTGCAAGGGAGGGGACCGCTTTGGTGAGACCCATTCAATTGTCAATACAGCAATCAAAAGCTAGATTTGAATGAACGAATTAATAGAACAAGACTGGCTTTGAAAGAAATAATCAATACAGGAAGGCTAGCTTTGAAAGAAATAATGCGATTTAAAAAGTAACAGGAAACCACCGTAATTAATGGGCAAGCACTTGCTCAGGTGTCAACTCTTACAATAAATTTAGGCGAAACTCTCTTTCATTCTTTATTAAATATAAGTTTGTCAACGAATAGATACCAAGAAAATCTTTGATTGGATAAGGATTTATGCCAACATCGGACGTAGTCTGTTCACACGTAAGCTTACTAAGAGACAGAATGCCTCCCCATCAACCAATCAGGAGGGCGCACTCCTTTTTTCCAAGAAAAAAAGCCCCGAAGAATGGAAAAGAGACACCATGCTTCCGGCTTCCCAAGGGGAAGGGGTACTGCGACCAGCGGAGAAGAAGGATGGGAGTGAAGCGTGGCATTGGCCGTCAATGGAGGTCATCTCCTTTCCAGAAACTCAGCGGTGAAGCGTGGGCCATGTCTCCAATATTATTTCCGTTGTTGCCTTCGTTATTAGAAATTAATTCTTTGATTTCTTGGGTCCCATAGAAATTAAGGTCTTGTCTCCATCATTAACCGTGGCAGTGTAAGATAACGGAGGACTGCGAAGAATCCCGTTGGGCACCCACCTTGGACCTCTGGACAATATGAGCCAAAGTTGCTCGAGCAATCTGACAGTGAACAAGTACATGTCCAGCATCTTCTAGGTGGTCAAAACACAGATCGCAAAAGGCGGAGAGAGCATCATTAATTCCTCTTCTACGCATTAAAGATTTACAACGTAACCTGCCCCATTTCTTTACCATCCACCGGAATGGTTTTACCCTGGAAATACTTTGCAGTTTCCAAATTCAAATCTGTTTTTCCTGATGGTAATCATAACTAAGGATCGATTTGGTTCGAATTAATCTGATATAAAAAAAATAAATTTTATATCTAATTATTATATTTGATATAAAAAATTAAAAAAAAAGATCATAAAAAAATTGATAGATTCTAAAATTATTTTTTGAAAAAATAAAATAAAATAAATATCATGAGATATTGATATTTAATAAATTTTTAAAATGGTGATAATCTATATTTGACAAAAATATTCTGATAAATGTAATAAAAAGAGATACGGAATGGTACATTGATGACAATAAAAATTTCGAAAAAGATAAAACTCAAAAAATAGAATATATATATAGTTATTAAATTTATTTTGATGTGTTATCACATTTATTTAATAAGAAGCTACTATAAAAAAAATTAGGATACAGATGGCATCATGTAAAGAGTTATATGATTATAATCATTATATAAAAATTGATAAGAGATGACAGTACTATCTTAGTATTAAAAAAATTATTTTATGTTGATGAACATATTTATAAATTTGATCAAATTCCTAGATAGTATTACTTTCGATCAAAGATAATAATTTTTTTAATACCATTTTTTTGAAGTAATTTTACTAACAATCAAATATAGTAAAAATTATTTTCTTCTACAATCATTTTTTTAGATATATGATTTTTAAAAATCATAAAATTATCCTGTGATCGGCTCAATAAAACAGACTCTAAAAATATTTTATAATTTTCAAACTCAAACATATTTTTCAAGATCGTCAACGTAGTTTCCAAACTCAAATATCTTGATACCATTTGCAACAACATAAATCTTATCTACAAAAAAAGCTAGTTGGAGAATATTATTTATGTACCTCAATCCTATATAAGTAGTATCCAAAATCTTCCTAATGCATAGGATATGCAACTAAATATATCTCATTTGGATCCTTATAACTATGTTTTTCTTATATTTTATTTATTTTTTGGCCTTGCGGGGGCATAACCTAGATGCTGCGTGTCATGCGCCGAGTGATGGGTTTGGAGCGTGAGATCCAAGTATCTAATTCAATATTTGAGTATTCCAGGTCCTGTGAAATGAGGCGGTAAACAAGACGGGATTAATGGACAGAGGCTTCGATTAAAACGAGATTACCACACCGAGAATCATTAAGAAAATTCATATTGATCTCGCTACCAATCTGCCAGCAAAATTTCTTGTCAATAATTTTAGCTGCATCACAAATTAATCTCGCCAAATTGCAAAAGTTCTGTGCCCCCCAACATACAAATGCCATGGAAGTTACATTTTTCGGATACTGCATGTGCCAAGAGAGACTCAGGTTGAAGAACAAGCTAACCTGCAGATTTGGCCATAAAAGGCGGCCAACCTCCTTGTTCTAAGGTCATGCAATGCCAGCTCTCCATTACTCTTCCACTAACAAATCAGATCCAAGAAATGAGATGCAGCTTCCCTTGAGATGAATCATGGCCTCACAGAAAATTTATAAAGATCCTTCCAATCTATCAGTAGCACTGATGGGCACCTCAGAACTAGTGAGCAAGTAGACAGGAATAAATAAAAGGACCCAATGGAGAAGCACAGCTCTGCCCATCTGAGATCGGTTAGTCCACTTCCAGTTAGCGAGCCTACCATTGACCCCTTTTTTAAAAAAAAAAAAATTTAAAAGAAAATCATTAAAATCAGCTAATCGAAGATGAACAGTAGACAAAGGAGTGCCCAAATGTTGCCAAAGTCCCCGTTTGCTTTGAATTCCAAGAGTTCTACACACCTCTTTGGATAGAAGAGGCGTCTGTGGACTAGAAAAGGTGCATGAGATTTAGATATATTGACATTGGCCCGACTCACGACAGTAGAGATTTGTGAGTTGCTTAATTTTAATAGCTTCGCGTTTGGTTGCTCTAGCCACCAACAGAGGAAATTATGAAAAGGGCAGGTGAAAGTGTATGATAGTCCAATACTGGGAGTAAACCATGTAGGAGCTCCATTCATAAGAAAAGAGAATGATGGGTTTCTAATGCGTCCTCTATCCATCTAATAAACTTGGTATTGAAACCAAAATGATCCAGCACCGCAATTAAGTAATTCTACTTAACCCTATCATAAGCACCGTCCATATCGAACCTAGTTACCATTATAGATTTTCTCTTCGAAGCAAACTTAGCTGAATGCATAATCTCCAGGGCTTATTTTACACTCTTCGTTGCCTTTATGCTTGAACAAACACCTGAGTTTAACCATGAATTGGCATCATAGCCCAGTCAAGCTGCATTGAATAATAACCACAAATATAATTATAGGAAACCAAAACACTTCAACTTAAGCAATCATGACAGATTTCTGTTGGTGTTTGCAAAACTTAGTTTTGATTTTTGTGTCTATTTTTTAATTTGGCCTGAGAGAGTGCGGCGACCAAAGGGCCAGAAGATTACTACAAGAAAGTGATTGATACAAACTCTGTTGGACAAATGCACATAAGTGCTGTTCCATGAGTTAGATGTCGAACACTGATTAGAGATTTTCCCATCATGCAGGCACGTTTAGTCAAAGCTTTGCATGTTTGCATCTATCTCCAAAATAAGCCGCATTGCTGTATCTGACCTTTGTCTCAAGTTCGTTCTGTAGCATTACTGTGTAGACTTTACTCTCCTTACCGTGGTCCCTAAGCTACAGTGGCCCGCAGACTAGTCAACCGATTAGATAGGGCCACCCACCAAGGAAACAGAACTCAAATGGCATTGTTAATTTTGAGTAGCTGTTATGAGAAATTTTTTGCACACCGTAGACAGCGCGGAAAATCCATCATAGAGTACATTATCTGGTTTGATTAATTCATATAGTTATTATTTTTTAATATATATTAAATATTTATATATTAATTTTTTTATTTAAAAATTATATATAATAAAAATATTTTTATCTTTCAAAAAAATTATAACATTCTATATCGATATTATGATATCCTGTTTGCATAATATGTACAGAATACTATAATTTTTTTTTAAAAAAAATATTTTTATCATTCAAAATTTTTAAATAAAAAAATCGACCTGCAAGCATTAAATACGTATTGAAAAATAATTGAACAAAAATATCTCTCTCATATTATAATGTCTTAGGTCATATTATGATATCCTGTTTATATTGCGTTACATGATGTCATAATTTTTTTTAAAAAAATAAAAATATTTTTATTTTTTAAAAATATTTTTTTAAAAAAATTATTTTTTAAATATATTTTTATTTATTTATTTTTATTTTTTAATTAAAAATTATCTGAGAAAGAAGAAAGAGAAACAAGTCAGATAAAAATTTAATAAAAAACATGCTATATATCTGGGCTGGGAAACAGAAAGGTGACAGATGTTGGCAGCATGCATGAATAGGAGCTCATATGCCGACATTCAAATTAATGGGAGAGTCCGTTAATTTGAGCACCTATGAGAGAGAGAGAGAGGGGTTAAAAATTATTAGTCAATAGTCATCCATCATAAATCTCTCTTTGGAAGGCTGGTGACAGACTAGTATACGTCATTCTCCAATATCTCTTCAAGGAGGTGATCATATGTTGGTAGCGTAGAGGGCCGGCATGAAAAAATGATATCTTTAATGAAGTGTCTTCGTATGTTATGCTGTATATTTTGCTTGGAGATCTTCCCAACCCCCGTTGTCACCTTTTTGCCCGGTTGCTGCCGCTTAACAACCGACAGAGCCCGGCCATCCGATGGCCGGATCGTCCTCTGTTTTAACTGTTATTAACTTGGGCTTGCTGGCAGCACGCGACATCCCAGGAGTTTCTTTTCTCATTACCATCCATTCCTCTTCTCTAAGTACAACCAGAAGCATGCACCAGCCTCTTTTTTTTTTTTTTTTTTTTTAATATATATATATATATATATATATTTGATAAAATAGAATATTCAAATCATACATTACGAATATAAATACAATAAAAAAAATAAAAAATAAAAAATATCATGAAATATCCATGGCATCTCAGCTAACTCAGTTCATATAATTTTTTTGGAGTGCTCAGCCACAAAAAGGGCACCTTGTTTTTCTTTTCTTGTGCAATAGGCACCACTTGCTTGTGGAAACAGTAAAGCCAAAATCAAAGGGTTGGCCTTTAAATGGTCAATTCCAATTGTAGTATTATTTTTAGATAATCATATACTATTATCATTCTATAAATTATATGTTCTTCACCACCACAATATATGATTAGATTGGCTAATGTCACCGTTATTGATTTTTCTTTTTTGAAAAACTTGATTTAAGAGTAAAGATCTTCCCTACTTTTAAATGGAGATTGAATTTGAGAGCATATACTGCACATCTATTATTATAGAAATTTTTTTATAATTAAAATAATAAAAAAATATTTTTCATTATGTGATGTAGATCTGCATCCAATACAGTAGGTTGATTGGCTTAAATGAGAAAAATTTTATCTAAATCTTTGTTTGGCCTATTTGAAAGCCAACATTCATTATTTATTGGATAATTTTGGTGAGATGAGAAGAAAGGACCGAAAAGAGACTAGGCATGGTCAAAAGACTTACAAGACCTGCATCTATTATCTACAATTTTACCCGTCAAGATTCACGTGATCTATATTTAATGCTGTATTGATTATCCGATAAAAAAATTTCAAATATTTATATAAAATTAATAAATTTGAATAATATTTGAAGACTATTTTTTTTTGGTGATGAGTTTGATTGCTATAATTTATATTTTTTAATAATTATTTTTGATAAAATTTTGAATTATTATAAAAATAAAAATAATTTTAAAATTGGTTGGTTCCATTTGCTCCCACATCGCAGTCCCCTTAACGTCCCCCAACTTTTTGCCAGAGAAGAGATATCCTACGGACATTATGTGCGGACATCCTGGCAAGCCTCTTCTGACTTGTATTAATTCCATGTACCGCCCCTTTTGCACCCCTCAAATAGTAAGCAAAATAGTCGCATGAACTTCTGAAATGAATCTGATTTATCTAAAAATTTTTTTACAATAAAAAAAAAAAGAGATGAAGGGAGAAAGGCTTTGTGCCGAGATGCACCTCTACCGTCCATATATCGCCCTAACTTTGAACTACATAGGGATGAGATGGATGAGCAGTCGGACAGTCTGGTCCGACAGTGATAATAATAATAGAAGTATTGAGAAGTTGGTGATCAGAAAATTCACATTAAAAGAAGTGCCAAAATATGTAGATTTTGCGTCGCTTCCATTATGATGGGATGGTATTGGTAAAGTGGGCATTATAGAAGCAGCACGGGGGGACATAAACAAGAGCAGAGGTGGGGTAGGAAGATCCCAGGTGGGGCAGGAAGGGGGGGAGATCGTGGCCTGAGTTGTTTGTCGGGACTTGATCATTGCGTAGCTGACCACCGAGGCCAACGTCCCTGTCACTCTCTCTGTCTCTTTGTCCCGTCCATTTTGTTGCTGAGGGGAGAGATGTGAGGACCGAGGAGAGCGTTGTTGCTGCGGCAGCTAGTTTCAATCGCTGGTTGGTTGGCTTGTTTCAGAGTATTCTTCTGCGAATCCATGCGGCTGTTGCTGCTGCGAAACTCCCGATGCATCACGAATGGACTTTAAAATCCAACTAACCTCCCACCCGCCAACTCCATCCCCACCCTTCATTATCGTCATCGTCCCCTGTGATGGCCCGGCCCGAGTAAACAATCCCAGCCCAGGATCAGCCAAAGCTCAAAATAAAAAAAAAAAAAAAATAGAGAAGAAGAATTTTCAAAAGAAATCTTCTTCCTCCTCTCGTCGGCTCCCAATCAGAGTCGGAAAGAGCCCCCTCCGGTCCTATTTAAGGAAGAGAACCCTCCTCTCTCTCTCATCAAGAAATCCCGGGGCAAAACGGCAGAGATCGCCGAAAAATTCTTACGGAGATCCATCCTTGTGCCCATCCAATTGCTCGCCGGAAAAGCCTCGCCGGCGTCGGAAGTAAGCCTCCTCCCCTTCCTCTCTTCTCTCCTTTCCTTCCCATACCTGTGTGCACGCTCGCCGGTGATCGGAGTCGTCGGATTTTGTTGCGGAAGAAACCTTTATTTTTGCCGTTTTTCCGACGCTGGTGGTCACCGCCGACCATCAGTTTGGCCCTCCTCTTGTCGTTGGATCACCCTCCTCCTGCCGACGGCCATCCCACACCGGTTGCACCGTCGGTCGGCCAGCCAACAGGAGATTGTGAGATCCCCTGTTTCGGCCCAAAGGAACCCACGGGAAGAAGGAAGGAAAAGAAAAAGAAAAAGAAAAGAAGAAGAAGAAAAAAAAAAGAAAAAAAAAGAAAAAAAAAAAATAATATAATAATAATATAATAATAATAAATAAGATTTTCTCTCCTCTTTCTTTCGTGAAGAAAAAAAAAGAAAGAGTGAAAGAAAGAAAAGAAGAAAAAAAATAAATTAATTAGTAAATAATGATATAAATAATAAAATATGAGAAAGAGAGTTTCTCTCTCTTTTCTCTCTCCCTTCAGCTTGAACTAGTATTTTCTCTCTCTAGAATTGAACTTTCTCTCTTTACTTTCTCTCTCTAAAATTCTCCCTCTAGATTATTTCTCTCTCATAAGATTTTCTAGAATTTTGAGAAGAATGATGATGAATTTAAATGATTCTCGTGATGGATTTTTGATCTATAATCACCGGACGGTACACCGATATCCACTTTGATCAAATTAAATATTTTTAGATTTTAATTTCTATGATTTTATTGAATTATCCACATAATAATCTTAGCATGATTTGATATGATCGATCGGATTTGTTGAATCATATCGTCTGAGGAGTCCAAGATAAATTTTCTCTTTTTAAAATATTCTCTCTCTTGATTGATTCTCTCTCTAAAAAGATTAGTGAATAAAGAAATTTCTTTTAATAGTTCTGATTTGATTCTAATGAAGAACCCTGATCCATGGTTGTCTGACAGCGTACTGACACCCACCTTAATCAGACCATAAATCTTTAGATTTGATCATCCATGATTTCGATCTAGCCATGACTTGATTTAATCATGTTGATTTTACCAATTGAGATATTGGATCAATCATAATGTTGGATTATGTCATCTGATCAATTCGAATTGTACCTCATAAATTCTCTCTCCTCTGATTTTCTCTCTCTACTTGATTTTATGAAATCGATGAAGAAACTTCGGTCCCATCACTTCGAATCCGATTTGATCTGATAGTCAAACTTTGGATCGTTTAGGTCCTAATTAGATTTTGATTAGATGAAATTAGATGATCGGACCCAATCTAAACCATTGAAATATGGTATTCGTATTCTTTCTAATTATTGAAATTGATTCTGTATAGGATTGTGGATGTTTGATCATGGGATATCGCGATATGATCTACGAACAGAATTTTTGAAAGAAAATTTATAGAATTATGTGGATTTATTGAAATGCGTTTGAGGTAAGTAATGTTTCACTTTTTTTAGATTTATCGGTAAATTATAATATATTTTTCTGACATGATTTGTGAAACGATGCATGAATTGGATGAATGATATTTTGTTATGAAAATATCTTATTTGAAATGTTATGATGAAGCATGATTGAACATATTGATTTCATGATGCATTATATTGATTAATTTCGATACTACATGATTATATATTTTATTATCGAAATTAGAATATGAAACATGATTTATGAAGAATTATGATATAAGAAACAATATGAATTAACAATCTGACTATGTAAAGGACCCTGTCAATGGGGGCATATACGTTGGCAATTGATTTATCCTGAGGGTTTACATCGCCAGAGAGACCAGCGACAAACCGTCAGAGAGACCAGCGATTCCGAAGGACTTTGCTGCCAGATGATTCGCAGCTCACCGTAAGAAGATACGCGGTGTTATGACCCTGCCACAGAAAAAATATGGTCATAGCTCATGGTTGACAAAAAGAATTGAAGAACAAAAAAAATTAAAATCTCGAAAGAAACTTGAATTTTCGAAAAAAAAATGAATTTGGTATGAATTATGTTGCATAATTGAAATTGATTTCGAATTGATGAACTCTATATGCTTATTTTCTATAAATAATTATTTACTTAAATACCTGATAAAATCTGTTGAGAAGTGATCATTGCTTACTGGGCTGTCTAGCTCATTACCTCCTATTTTACTGTTTTTACAGATGTTGAGAAATTAAGATGATACAAGATATGAATGGAAGAGTGATCAGAAGCAGAATCTCCATACTTTTATTTTAAATTGAAAGTCTTATTGAATTTGATGTAAGGTCTATAAATCATTGTTGAATTTATTGAGATATTAAAGAAGAAATTTAGATCGTTATATTTTAGATTTAAATTATTATCTAATTATTCTGCTGTTGTTTTAGGATAGCATGATAAGATGTCTTGCATGCTTATGGGAAAAATTTTCTATGAGTATGCGGCGGTTGCCATGACCCTCGATTCACAATCTCGGATCGGGGACGTGACATCGCCAACAACAACAAAAATAATATATTTCAAAATAAAAAATTTATTTTTATTTTTTTATTTAATGAAAATGATGATAATAATAATAACAATAACATTGATAATATGATTAAGATAATAATAACAATGATGATGATACAGTAGAAGTAATTACAATAATAATGGTATCTTGAGTGTCAGTTATATGATAGATAAGATAATACCGATCGTAATCTATTTTGATTCTAATTTGTTTATATTTGACTTGATACGTGAAGATCCATCGGTCAGATCACGTTAAAAATCAGATTTGGATTAAATTTTGAATGAGACCCGGGTCTTTCAATGCAATCTAGTTTGCATATTATCCTGGTCTAATTTTGTAAGCAAAAATAGGACTGGCCTAATCTACTCATTAACCTAAAAATCTAAATCATATAAATCTCATTCTCCACTTTAAATATCTTTTCAGTTCGTTAAATAAAATCTTGTTTAAAATAATCCTTTCTTTTCATCTCGACAACTAGATCTTCTCTTATCTATTGTCATTTAAATTATATTAAACATTCATGTTTTATTATTTCTTTTGATGGATTTTTATTCATGATACTTTCAAGTATTTTACTAGTATATATTTTAAAAATTATAGTTTGTATATTTAAGAATGATTCGTTATTTGGATGAAATTAAAAATTTTTGAATAAAAATTTAAGTTTAAGTTGACTTTTTTTAATTTTCTTTAAATTTTTTTATAAAATTATTTAAATTTTAATAATTTTATATTTAATTATATATTATTATATTTTAACGATAAAAGAATAATCGGATGCTCGACTCGAACTGCAAATCTGATATAATTCAATTCCAACCTGAAACTAAAAACTTGTATCTAATTATACTTGACCCCTATCTGATCTGAATGGTCTGTCAAGTCTAAATTTCTATAGATCTGAATTGACTCAACTTGATTAACTAATGGATTGGGTTTGGCTCCAAAACCATGAGTTGGATCAGAGTCAAGCATGCTCCTCTCCGACCTAATTTGTTTGCAATTCTAAATAGGAGCAAAGATATTGATGATGCTATAAAAGACAGTGATGATGGTTACGATGACGGGGCTAACGATAGTAGTAGGAATAACAAAGATAAGAACTGTGGTAGCGGCAGATGTGACAACAATAATGATGAATATGATGGAGATCGTGATACAAAAGTATAAATTTTTTGATTTTAAAAATAATTTATTATTTTTATTTTTAAAAATAATATTTTTTAAAAAATAATAATAATAATAATAGTATGGAATATATTCTTTTATGTTGATTTCCACAATTTTATTTTTAAAATAAAAATAAGGAATGAAAATGATGCCAAAACAAGTTTTAAATACTTTAGGGGTTGAGGGGGTGCAGGTCACATGTCTTGTCCGGTGCAAAATAAATGAGCTCGATGTGCTGTTTTGTCTAGCTTGCATAAAATTTTGGGCGGACAAGGCAGAGCAGCTGGGTGTGACATGGAGTGCTCTTGAATAATTAGGTATTCGATTTCTGGAACAAAAAAAGGCCGGCTACTCCCGCAATATTTTTTATACACTTTCAAACTCTAAAGGTTGCTAGGGCTGCAAGGGGATTGGGTTGATCTCCGAAATTAGCCCAGTCCAACCTAAAATGAAGTTATTTGAATTAGCCCAGATTTGAAAATATAATCTATTTTTGATATGGACTGAATTTGGATTCTTAAGTTCCAATTAGAATCTGAACTGACTTGAATCGCTTCAAACTTGTATTATATATTTCAAAACCCTTCTTGAATATAAAAAATTAATCTTATTTTCATGACATACAATAATTTGTAATTATATTTTTGGCTTGATTTAGTCAGAAAAATATGATGAATGGACAAAGTTAATATTAAATCCGGTTCTTTCCCATCTGAATGGAATTGGATTAGACTTCGATATATATATATATATATATATATATATATATATATATAGACCTGTTTCAACATCGATTGGGTTTCAACGGATGCCATTCCCCATCGAATGAGAGCTGCTTACAACCCTAAATGTAACCATCATTCTTTGGTATAACAAATGCATTTTCACTTTTAAAATACATAATTTCTTATATTTTTACCTAGAATAAGAATTTGATTAGATGCCATATAATTATCAAAGATGAGCACAATTGTAGCACAGCTACGAGATATATTTTACTTATTTTTTATAAAAAATTGATCAATTTTTTTATTGATCAACTTATCCATATTTTCATATTTTTTAAAATGGATAACTTATTTTACATGGATAGCATTTATCCATAAAATAGGAAGAAAATCTTATTCATCTAAGAGATGGTTAAATCATTTTTCCATCAGTTAGTAAAATAGATATTTAATTTTATTTTTAAAATATTCCATCCTCATTTTCAATACCTCTATCATTCGATACTCAATAACTCAGTCATTCACTTTCTTCGAACCTAAAAAGTATAAAGAGTATTATGAAAAATATGGATAATATTTTTTAGTAATTTATTCAAAAAAGTGGTAATATAGAAGAACATAAATAACAGATTTTGAAACTACTTTTTCACACGTAAAAGAATATGAATAAATTATTTTTTTATCTAATTATTATCTGAAAAAAATTTATATAGAAAAATATAAATTTTTAGATAAATTTTTTATCCACAAAAGAATGAATCCTTGGAGTAAGAACTGAAATAAATGAACCTGTAATTTAAGATAGGTGGATAGCTACGATGGCATAACTTTTTAAGCCATGCTTACGATGAACCTCATCATAGCTTCAAATTGATCACCCATCCTCACAGGAAAAAGATCTATCTATTCTTTTGCAAATCCATCTATCATCAGAGTGCAGTATATGGTCTTACTAAACTCGCATGAAGGCGACAAATCAAAGAATCAACTTTGGCATTTCATGATGGACGCTACCGCGTTTACCCAAAAACATCCCGGAAACAGGTAGAAACCCCGTTTGTTTGGTACCAAACACGGTGGGAAGGTGATTAATGAGGGCAGACATGCCAACTTTGCCACAAGGTTCAGAAAAAAAAAAACCATGAGTTGGGTAGTAGGTCTTCAAGAAGGTTCTGGCGGAGACGAGCATCCTTCCTTTCATTATAGGCAAGTTCCGGCTCACGTGTAGATGAAGGTAAGAAGAGTACCAGGACCATGACTTTTATCAGGCAAAAGAAAATTACTGCCTGAATTCAACAGGAATCTTTACCATGATAAGAACAGGTGTCATGGTACGATGAGATAAAAAATGGAGACACTATCATGCGGTGAAAGAAATAGTTCACTGCATGGCCTCGATGACGTTTGACCGGAAATGATTCAATTCAGCACAAGGAGGAGTGCTGGCAAAATCGGACACAAAAAGAATCCGTCGCCAATTAAACACCCACAGGTAACGTTCGACTCGACTCTGAAAGGCCACCCAGGGAACAAAATGAAATCTTTCTTATCAGACGTGTATGGTAAATTCCAGCATGCAAGACATCAATAGGATATATGTTGATTCTCTATCAAACATAGAAAGCAAGAAGCGGCCGCGTGGAAAAAGCAACACCGGTATATTTCTTGGCTCTTTCAGCGGCCATTTTTTATCTCAATATTTCCCAAATCATTTTGCTGCAAGAGCTGGGGAACAATACAGTTCTTTTATTCTATTCTATATATAAACAATATTGGAAATACCATCTCCCTTGTTTACAAGCCACATGGCACCTTGACTGCTCGAGAATGGCGAGCATGTAGACTGGAATCACGGGATACCACCACAGGGAAAGAGAAGGGGGAAGTGGAGGTGAAGAACGGTAAGAGAGAGAGCCTGCCCCTATTCCAAACCGGCGGTCAGTCAATTATTTGATCACCAGGGATTTGGCCGAAGATATCAGGACACCCATCCCAATTGCCCTTTTCCTTGGCCTCCCAGTAACCGCCGATATAGCGGTATGTGTCGCTTCCTCTATCTTTTGCAAACCACCGAGGCTTCCAGCCCCTTTCCTGCATCTTCCGTGCCTGCATCAAACACGGCATCTTAAGATTTTTGAAAACAGATCGTGCATCGAAAGGAAAAAAGCAGGACATGCTGATGCTAGGCAGTGGAAGGTAGCCACACACAAACCCAACATCAGCCCCTCGAGTTTATGTGCTGATGGACAAGTGCATGCCCAAGCAGGCATGACAGTAAGGACACCAGCCTATCAACTTGCAATACACTGGTATATCTCCTATAAGGTTAGGAGGAAAGAACTCGAGAGGAAAAGCCAGCAAATATCAGGTACTATTTACCTAGTTTGATGAATTGAAGAAACACTAAATGCCATTGATCATCTAACTTTCTTGATCTGGATAGTGTTGCAAGAACCAAATGCATCATATGAGCAACAAACCAATCCAATTACCCTAGATGTGCAATGAATTTAGAAAATTGATCCGGTAAAAGCTGCATGTGGTCGTGCACAAACCACTCATCTTTCATTTTCTTATTTCAATTGCTGCAGAAGACTCATTCATGAGCTAGCAGCACTGATGACACGGGGGACTGTGCCAGCCCTATTGCTGACAATCCTAAAATAGAATTATACAAAGATTAAAGGGCTCGCAGGTTGAGGACTTGTGATGGGCTCCAATTCTACTAGCACTCTGGCTAAGCTCGCCAGGAAAAACAAAGTTTGGTAATGAATTGATATGAAATTAACCTGCCGCTGCCGCTGCTCTAGTCTCAATTTCTCTGCATTTGCCATTTCATACTCCCCATTCTCCAGGCACCTTTGATCAGGTCTTAGCCTTGAATCTGTGGGTGGCAGCTTTTCCTGCTCATCATTTGAGACAACAGCAGATATTGCAACAAGAAAGTTTTTAGTTATAGCTGACACTAGTGAACTTGCAAAAGAGAGATGGGTGGGCAGAAGTTAAAGCTTTTCACCTTTAGTCCAGGGGTGAGTTCATTCACTGTAATTGCAAAGCGTGTGAGGTTGTATCTGGTGGGGTTCTTAGGTGGTTTGCCACATTTCCATAATATGCAGGCCTCAGACAATGGTTCAGATCCCTTGCCCTTACCTGAGCAATCTCCATGTACAAAATGCATGCTCTCATCCCATTTTCCAAAGAGTGTTGCCGCTATTTTCCCATTCCGATCTTGAATTATGCCATGCACCTGAAAATGCAATTGTAGGTTATGTAACAACAGTATGTTTCATTTGTCAAGTGAACACGCTGGATCCACTGGGTCCCAATCAACAACAATCAACAGAAATGTTATAAACACCAGAGTAATTTAGTTAGAAAAATCTTAAAAAATCACATGTACCCCAAGTCTCCAACTGCTTTATTTATTTTTGAGATGCTCCCCAAATATAACAAAAAAGGGAAGTTATTAGAAGAATCAATTTACTACCACAATTAAGTCATAATCACAATCATCTAACCTTTTCCCAACTGATAAAATTATTACAATAAGTCAGAATTAGACCATTGATTGAGAGTCAACTCCTACCAATTAGATTGGCAACAACCAGGCAACAAGAAAAAATTAGTACCTTAACTGGTTCATAATCATGGTAACTCCACAATCTCACAAAAAATAGTTAACATGCCTCTTAGCATTGTTTGGTCATATGATAGAGTTCGACCAAAGGTGAAGAAAACCAAACTTAGGATAGCAAATGCTGCATGTGTATGAAAGTTTAAATACTTTTTTTCAAGTAACTCCGACTGATAAGTAGCAGTCTGCATGATGAAAGTAAAGAGGTCAAACACAGTTTGAAGATTATCTGATGATGCAGTGATAGCATTTACTGATGAAGTTAGCTGACAGGAGTGCTTCATTGTGCTATTGTCGAATGTGTATATGGGTTGATTTCACTGTTGAATAAAATAGTCACTTATGCTCAACCTCGAGCACTCAAACATCAAAACCAAATGACATTATCATCTGAGTTGTCCTTAAACACTTGCCGCTACTGCCTCTCAACCATAAACATCACATGCTGCATACAACTGTGCTCTTAGGTCATGTATTGACAACAAGGTGACACTACAGAATTTATCAGCAATAACTACTAGATTGACTTCATTGTCAGTGATTAGACTTTAGACTTATAAACACCGGGAACATGCGATCAGCAACACTAATGAGAATATAATATGATGATAGATGGAAAACCTTATTATTTTAATCAGAGGACAAAAGGAAACCAGAGGAGGAAAAAAGTTCATAATTTTTGGGTCAAATTTGTTTTCACATTGGAAGTATGTTCATATCTGAATAAAACAAATTTTGCGGAAGAACAAGAGCAAAAAAAAAAAAAGGGAAAAATGAGGGAGAAGAAGATGAGGCAGCAAGAAAGGAGCAAAGGTGAGGGATGAGAAGTAGAATAAAAATAATAAAAATCTGCTATAGGATATGAATATATTTGAGTTTGAAATAAAATAGTGAGAATGTGAGAGTATTTGTGGGAGTGGGAACAGTGTCCTTGCAATCCAAAGCCCTAAACGCATTTTCATTCACAAAATTACCAAATAACACCCAATGTTCACATTCCTCCCTTCAATCGAGTACGGGAAAATCAAACCATCTTAGAGCACCCAAAATACCCCTGAAAGTAACTTGATTAAGTGAGGGTTTGGATTGGATATGAATTACAGTTTTATTGATTTTATTATACATCAGCCATTACTTTTGTGCTGAATTTAGAACGTGTTAATAAAGCTCAAATAGGACTGCTTAAATCATTATAGTTTAAATAATAACTAACAAAAGTTGCTCAAATGATAAGTCATTAAGGATAGATTCTGTGAGAGTTTGTTTGTTTTATTAAGGATAGATTCTGAAGAGAAGGACAAAAGTTTTTGGTTGGGAAAAACCATCCACTTTCTCCTGCCCCCTTTCTTTATTCCTTTTATCTTCTTCCTAGTTCCCCTTTTCAAACTATCTGATGACAAAACTAAACTCTTCTTCTTCTCGTCCTTCTCTTTCCACCTCTCCTAGCGATACTCAAAGCTGAATCCATCTTATGTAAGGTAAGGCCTATACAATCACATACAGAACATACTTCATAGTATGCTATCCACTTCAAACATCTTTTAACAATCACAGAATGATTATTATTAAAATGAAGCCTTCATTGTTTGAATGTCTGAATTCATGTATGTCCTAAGAATGCAACTACTGGTTATATGCACACAGCACCCCTTATATTCAAAGCACATCTTCCTTGTATGCTTCCTATTTACTATTCATGTAAATGAAGTCTTCCAGCTTCGTACCCCAAAAAATGAAAGTCTTCCAGCTATATACTACATTTTTCTTCATTCTCTCTCATGAAAAGTTCCTAAGTAACCTGTAGTTATATTCTTGTCCCAAAACCTGTGCGAGGCTTTATTAATAGATCCTCAACTACAATTCCTAGGAAGAGCAACTTGTAATGTCAGTGCAAGATTTCCATATACTCGATATTATTCCACATATCCATATGGGAAAAGTATAATGCAAGTGATGTGACCAAATTACATTTTCCTTGGCTTACCATTATATGACAGCAACAGACATGCACAACCGATCCGCGCAATATGTTGTCGGTTATGGAAAATAACTCATTCCATATTGTTCTGCAACAAGATTGAGCAGATTGCTGCAACCATCAGTTAGCTTGACGTTCACACATCCATGACTTGTACAAACATCCTGGGTTAAATCTTCTTCGCGAGGAGGTTATTTAAGTGCTACTTGAGTTCCAACAAAACAACCTCAATATCATTCTACCTGACTCTAATTTATGAGATATGCTGGCAAACAACCTAGTCTAAGTATGACTGGTAAAGAAAAAGGGCATCCTAAGCTCCCGTCACTAGAGGTCTAGGGAGGGTTAGATGTACATAGCCTTATCCTTGCATGCATAGAGTCTGTTTACACGTTTTGAACCCATGATACCCACATCCCAATAACGCAATCTTATCATTGCGCCAAGTCCCTCCCTCTTATGATTGGTATAAATGGTTAACAGATGTTGTCTGTACCAAAAAAAGAGTCTAATAAAAGTTATAGACATCGAATTATTAGACCAAATGATATTCAAATAACATAGGTACTGAACAAGGGATGAGACTATATGATGCTTTCATCAATGTAGTTTAATTTCAAGAAGAGTTAAGGCAACGAAAAAGGAGAAAATCACCTGATGGGGGTTGCGGTCTATTATTGACTGCTCCTTGAACTTCAGTTTACAAGAGTATTCACGATTTCCTTGTATGCGCATAGTACCATAATGATCACAATAAAGTTTTCCCAATATAAGGTTGTAGATGGAAGTGGTCACCTGATATAGCACTTCTCAGATTTCAAGGGGAAAAAAAACCAAAAGCAGAGTATAAATCTCATGCATAGATCCAATACCTTGCTCCATTGAAAAATTTCACCATCGTCAAACTCAAGTGTTAGAACACCAACAGGATCAAGCTGTATTGAACGACCCCAAAACTTGCTTTTTAAATTACTATCTCCCCAAAATTTCCATCCATTACCCTCACAGTGACATGCGACAATCATAGGGTGATGACTGACCTGAACAAGTAGCGAAACAAACTACTAACCACCTTGCTGTCTTGCAGCCATTCTCCAGACATGAAAAGGTTCATATAATATGAATACAGTAACAATGCATCAAACTAAAGTGAAAAAAGATAAAGTGGAGAAGGGAAAAGAGTAAACAAAAGAAATGATGATAGAAATTAAAAAGAAGAGAAATGAAAAAAAATAAAAAAAGCAAGTAGAAAATATGATGAATATGCACCCCAGTAAATAAAGATGAATTCACTGCATTAAACTACAGCAAAGAAGGGAAAAAGAAAACAGGAAATGATAATGGTGAATTGGTGATATACGAAGAAGCGGAGAAGTGCAAAAAGCAAACAAAAGAAATTGTGAACATGCACCCCAGTAATTATAGATAAATAGAATAGAGGGTGAAAATACGAGCCTAGCACTGGACCAATTAAGAAACATAACAAATGTGGCATGCTTTATGATGACATAGTAAAACCAGTGCACTAAATAGTGTGAAGTTATGCATCTTGTTGGCATGTAGACTAGAAGGTGAAGCAGTCACACTACCAATAACTTTTAAGTTATAGTACGCAACACCCTTTCTTTGCTATGTAGTTAATTTCAAACATTGGATTTTCTGCCTCATCAGACTACAAATGCAAAAAATCAAAACTAGGATTGACCTGTTGTCGAGGAATAATTTGATGCTTTTCATACTAGTCTGCAACAATCTGGTCAGATCTAATTTCAAGTACCATGTACATCAGATGGTGGGGTTTTTTGCATGCATACTTTCCAAAGCATGCTTACCACATATAAAGCCATTAAAATCTATTTGAACACCAACCCTGTAAAACTGTTGGACTATTTGCATATAGGCCTGATTGTCTTCCATAAACCTAACCACCTTCATGTTGTGAGCTCATCAAAAGGAGCAAATGATCTACACAATTTGAATCAACCATATCTAGGAACACTATCTTCTTGTCCACCAACTATTCTGTGGAATGGTCCCTCTGGACATGTGCTCCTTACCGCCGGGGCTGGACTTGCACCAACCCTGGTTAACACCAAATGATATTCACACATGCAAAATGCATTTATAAGTAAACATAATAGGTTTTAGATGTATATATGCAAAAAAAATATGCTAAGCCCATTCCACAATTTAAGGGTTTTTGTTTGGCATATATCGTAAGTCTTATATTCCTTGTCCACCACCAAGTGGGATAGTCCCTACGACATGTGTTCCTCAACACTATGGGTGGATTTGCACCAACTCTAGTTAATGATATGAAAGTATGTAAAAAGCATTTATAAATAAAAAGCAATGGATTTTAGAGGTGTATATGCAAAAGTATTAACAGATAAACTATATGATGCTAAGCCCATCCAATAACACTATCTTCCTTGCCGCCATCTACTTTGAGGGATGGTCCCTCCTAGCATTTCCTTAACATAGAAGTGGATTTGCACCAACCCTTGCTAACACTGAATGATATGCATATATGCAAAAGGCATTTGCAAGCAGATATAATGGATTTTAGAGGTGTATATGCAAAAATATTAACAGATGATCTATGCAATGCTAAGTTCATTCAATAATTAAAGAGTAATTGTAGGTGCAAGCCACTTCTAGCCTCAAGTCAAGGGGACTTCAAGTAGTGAGCTACTATTAAACTCCCAATAAGTATGCTTTTTTCATCATTCCATCTCCGCTACTTCTTGACAGATAAAATACTAGCTGATAAAATAGTAATTGACATATATGCAAAAATACTAACAAACGATATATGTGATGCAAGTTCATTCAATAACCAAAGGGTATTGCATGTTAGGAGTAAGACACTTCTAGCTGCAATCCCAGGAGCATTTCCAGTTGTAAGCTACTACTACACTATTAGTAAGTATGTTTTTCTCCTCGTTCCATGAATGCGACAACTTGACACATAAAATTTTGTTGATATTGGCTTTTGTTGAAAAAACATTGTCAAAGGTGGTCAGGTGCATGGGCAGTCCATTTGCTCAAGGGACTGCTGCTTTTGGGATCCCAAGCAATGCGGCTGACTAGACAAGCCCAGGGCCACGTTGTAGTCACAAGGCTGTTTTGGCTGTCTAGCTTGGAAATTTTTAAAATATTTTCCTGTACATACATCTTAAAAGATATAAGCAATTCCTCTCCTTGATAGTTGCACTATATTCTAAAGAAAGAGAGATAAGAGTAGTGCAGAAATATATGATGGGAATATATATCAGTGATTCTATGAACACACTCTTCTTTGTAAATTCATCCGTCAAATGCCCTCTATAAGATTTTAAATTGAGAAGCAAGAAAAGAACACAATCTAAAGGTGTGCATACATTTATCTGTATGCTTTACCAGTCAATGAGATACAAACCATCTATCACTTGTCCCCTCTTAAATTGAGTCCAACTACCATTCATCAAATACCCTTTCGGTATCCAGATGTTTGATAAGGAACGGGCAACCAAAAGCACCTTACCATCAGATAATCATGCAACTTTTAGTCATTTTTTTTATTATTCCTCTAAATGTTACTAGTGAAAGTTTCATAATATGTTATTAGAAAACTATTGGATCTATACATGGAACTATCAATTGTCACATCCATAAGAGTCTCATGGATGGTTATTTACAATCTGGAAACCCAAAGGATGTTAAAAGAGAGGCCAGGCCCTACGGGAGCATTCATGGAGGTTACGAGAAAGGATGTGAAAACTTGAAGTGGACTTTGGATGCAGCCATTTCTAGGAATGACTAGTGAAAAATTCATAAAGCAAACCAAAAAGGTATGGATAATACTTCGTGTTTATGGTCATAAAAAAGTAATCATCTTCTTCAATTAATGTAACTAATTGTGGAATTTCAACTGTAGCACTTGAACTAAGATACTGCTTCAATTAATGAGAGCATGGAAAGTAAAACAATAGAAAACTTGCAAAAGGATGCCAGTGAGCTGTGACAACAATATTTGTAAGAAAAAACTGTTATTTATTTAAATCTTATGATAAATATGGTGATAGTGCCACTATCCAAGATGAACTTAGGATCTCTCCACTGAGGATGGGGGGTGCCAACATGCAGAGATAAGTCTGATTGGTTAACTCTCAGTTTTTAAGATTTAAGTTAAAAATTTTAAATATACTGAAAAAAGGAGGATTCCAGATAATAACAACAAAAGTAGGATCACAGAATCCGGATTCCAGGAATAAATAAAAAATTGATATCAACAATGGAAATGCATTAGTTAACCAAACCTTTTCTGAGAAAAACCGGAGGCCTTTGTCTGGATAATGAGCCTCATATGTTTCACCCAAAAGTGGATTGAAAGGCTTGCAATGCCTGCCCTCAGTTGAAGAATATCCAGAAACAGCAAATGCAGCAACATTAAGAATCCTCATAAGACCATTTCCCTAGAAATTACATCAAGATTCAAATATCAAATGAATATGTAAAAGAATCCTGCCAACAACATGAACAGGACACCATCGCATATGACAGTAGACTGTGTGATTCCAAAGCAAAAGTTCGCATGCCATTGACTATGATGGTAATCATTCTAATGATTATTTTTATGCAAAATGGGGTACTCCAAAAAGTTCAAAAGTACCTTGCAATATAATAAGACTAGTAACATTAATTCTACAACATGGAATGCACTCAAAAGTCCAAACTACTATTTACAGAAAGCCCTTTTACATATTCTTGTCAAATCAAAAACATTTAACTTAAAAAAGTTTACATCCATATACAAGCACCCTGTACTGATAATATCTAGCAGACATTGTATTTGCATTAAAAAGTATATCTTACAAGGAAAACTCTTAATAAAACATATTGGCACTTGTGGTCAGAAAGTAGAGAACAATATGAATATTTCTCAATGAAAGCATTCTAGAATATGTTGGAATGGCAACTTTGAGTCAGCACATGGGCACAAACTTCCCACAGTCACGGGAGTTGTGGCTATTTACAACCACAAAATGGATAAATCTGATTCCAACCTACATATCGAATCGTGGATAATCAGGGAAGGTGCATTCATGAAAGTTAGTAACATAAATTTCTTCAAGCATATTCAAATAGATCTTGAATCAAGTTTCTCTTTGAGGTCAACCAAAAAAACATTCTTATGCACTGAATCCAAGTAATTAACTGCAGAAGCACACATATTGCCATAATCCAAGGTAAATAATAATAAATCCAGCCTATTTAAATACAGCATCTACCACAAAATTATTTAACAATGAAATGCCAAAGATTATGGTCCTGTTCCTTCCTCTTTGACCTTGAAACTTCCATGAAAGTTGTCAATAAAAAATTACAAATATTTCTATGTTAGCTTGCCTCTTTAATTAGACTTTGTGACTCCAAAAACTTGAAAATATATGCCCAATGAAAACATAATCCTAAGACCCAAATCAACTGTTAAATCAGACACCATACGTAAAAATTCATGCTCATCATTCTGTTTAGATAATTTAACACGTGATGATATGAAGTTGCTCAGAATAACATAAAAGATTAAGGAACATTGAGACATGAAAATTTCATGTGTTAATATGGAATACAAATTATTGTCGAGAGCAACTATACATGAACAATAGGCAGAAGTGATTAGTTTGAGAGAAATTTCAAAATGGCAAGTCAAGTCAAATGGATACAAGAGCTTCATTCTTATGGAGATCTTCAAAAAATGATGCACGGTAACAAACAATATACTCAATGCATTATGACGTTGTGCAAAACAATCACAATTGCATTTTCAAATATAATCAACAGACCATATCCCATCACAAATCACCACATTCTGCACCATTATTTGGATGCTAATGTTGGAAAAACTAGTACTTAATAGTGAATACAGAAATCCACATGCACGTATAAAGTGAATGTTTGTAAATTATGAAAATGTAGAACAGACAGGACAACTGCACAACAACAATAACACTCATATTTGGGAATCCATAAGCTAAATTGCTTACCCATACCTTGTAACACATATGGCAAGCATACTTGTACGCCATATGCTATGCTAACTTTAATTCCCAAATATCTAGGCAACAGAAACTTTTACGCAAAATCGAATCATTATTTCTGTTTTTTTTTTTTAATCATGAAGGATTTTCATTGCCAGTGTCAGCATTAGAAGAAATAATAAAAAACAAAAATAGGGACAGAAATAACAAAAAAAAAAAGAAAGATTTTTCACTATTTGTGATACCTAAAATTGAATTATCATTCATACATGAATCATGAAAATAAGAAAAAGATTTTCCGTGCATATAAGAACCTACCTTTCTGCCCCACTCATATGCACGGTCAAGAAGGTAAGAGTACTCCAGATCTTCAAAACATTTCTGTAATGATGACAGTGGTTCATTAAAATACACAGGAAGACAAACTTTGGTGAGATCTTTTCCAATGTTATCCTTAATCATCGACCAGAGGCTCACTCCTTTCTCTTTTTCAATTGGATCAGGCAACTTTTTACGTCTCCTAACATATGAGTAGTTAGTTCCCATGGTCCTCATCAACGAGCCAACACCATCAACCTGACCAACTCCGTAAAGTTCCTCATCATCAGAATCAATTTCAGATTTATGAAATTCAGATTCACTGCTTTTAAAAGAACTTGATGAGAGAAAATCTCGTGTATCAAAAAATGCATTTTCTTCATCATCAGTCTCCTCTTCAGCAGCATCATGCCTTTCGTTCTCATCCTCAGTTTCACTGGCACTTCCTTCTGAACAAAGCATGTCCCACAAATAAGTACAATTGAAAAACCAGATGATCAGCTATGGAAAACAAAAACACGCACATATTACATATTCAAGATGGAAGACCAATCTTAATAGGGTGAAAGGCCAAGAAAAGAATCATACACCAATTTTCATAGTACAATAAATTTTCCAGGAAGAGAACCATCCAAGGTCTGCAGTACCGAGTTCACTTAAATATTTCAAAAATGGGGCCTCTGCGTCGAGTGAATTTGGATGTGGGAGTGTGGCAGCATCTAGGAAGTGAGTGAGGGTGTTAGACTTTGAAGAGCACCCTAGCTACAAGATTTTGGCTACTAAATTGAAGACACCACACTCAAATATGGTATTAAAAAATAACACGTAAGAATAATATATGCAGACCCATAAAACAACCACAATTAAACCATATATGGTCCACACTGAACTGCTTTACCTTTTTTCTGGAATTATTATCAATTTCAACTTATAAATGGATCAGTGATTGAGATCCCACTCAGTTTGTTAGGAAGCTTCAGTATATGGGATGAAAGCATGAAAAAGTAATTGTGGATCTTATTTTCTTTATTGCCTCATGAAAAAATGGATTATTTGCTGTCCAAATAACACTGTAATTATCACAGTAAAAGAGCATCCGAGTACTAATCATGATACCCAATTCAGAGATAATGTGATAAAGCCATAGGAACTACACTACAATGTGAAGCACTACATGTCACTTGGCTACACTAGGATCAGAGAGAATGTCTAGCTTCTTAATCTTCTGAATAATGCCAAAGGTCTTGGGGAAACCAATAGTATAATCATAAAGTTAAATGGTTCAATAGGAACATGCATGAACATAAAGCTTTAGCAAGGACAATAAAAGAAAGATAAATTGTATGACCAATACTAAGGAGGGTTTTACATCTTGGCGAGACGGGAGGGCGTCCTGGCGGCTTGGGACTCTGAAACCCACTCTTGTGGGAAGAGAAGAAGAAAGAGGAAAGAAAAAAAGGAACATGAAAAGTAAAAAGTGAAAGGAAAGAAGAAGAAAAATGAAAAAAAGGAAGGGAGAAAAAAAGGAAAGGAAGGAAAGAAAGAAGAAAGAAGAAAGAAGAAGAAAGAGGACAGAAAAAAGAAAGAAAAAGATGAAAACAAGAAAGAAAAGGAAAAGAAAAGGAAGAAAGTTAGAAGAAAAAAAAAGAAAAGAATGAAAGAAAGCAAAAAGAAAAGAAAGGAGAGAGACGGAGGATATCTATTGGGATACATGATCGAGACAATTGCCGTGATAGGATGGCACAAAAGGACATCCCGTTCCATAGAGATACCAGGGCACCTCTATCCCATGGGCTTTAAAATCTTGATACTAAGTATGTAAACAAGGAAAATATCTTGGATACAATACAATATTCAAGATTCAAACAAGTCAAACAAACCAGACAAACCAAATAACTACATGAGGAATTAAGAGGATTCTCTCCATTGATTATTTTGCAATGATTTAGTATTTATTTCATGTATATTTTCTCGGTGATATTGGAATTTTGCACCAGCAATACACATGATTTCTCACTTTTAGAGGGGCACATAACCGAATGAGACATTTTGAAGAGTACTTGTGTAAAAAATTTTTAAGGACTAAATTCTTAAAATATTATGGTATTTTAACTTTTGTTTATAGGATGTCATTCCTCATCAAACCATATGAAAATAAAAAGTTTCAAATCTTTGTAGGAGCATATGCAAGAGCTTCTGATTTTTTGAGGGCACACATGAAAATTTCAATATTTTTGAACAAATATATTTACAATTTTACTTTTTGAGGCACAAATAGGCAAAAAGGCACTTTCTGAATGGTATATATCCCTTTTTAAACCTTTTTTTTTTTTGCAGAAAATGATGTGGGTAAGACCCCTCCAACCACCCAATTTCTTCCCTATTGATGTGAATCAACAAAATAATCCTTTGACTATTTTGCTTCTGCTGTTTCTTGATGTGTAGAAGAATGAAGGTACAAAAACACAAAATAATTGACTCTGTCATTAATTTTATATATGAAAAAAAAAAGAATTGCATGATCCATCCACCAAACATGCCAAGGCTTTTGTCTACACATAGTTAAGTAGATATTAATGGCCCTTCGCATTTCCCATTGAGTATATTCCATTTTAAGTAAAGCATGAGGCAGATTACAGTCAAGAATCAAAGCTTATATTCCAACTAATAGATCACAAAAAAAAAAAAAAAAAAAAAAAAAACTATAACCATTGATGTCTCTCACCCAAAAAAAAAAATCATATGATGAAATCATCAGGCAGGTTACTATACAATTATCACACAAGCAAATAAGCAGTGGGGTATGACAAACCATTCTACCATTCATCATACCACTAGATTTCTCATGTCTTGATCTAGAAGCAGATCCATACTCTTTTGACTGCCTTTGGCTCTCATCGACAAGGGTATTCTCCAAATCAACCTTTTCTGTCTACATAACAAGGCATCAAAGAGTAGTTTTTAAGTAGACAAATATGACATATAAAATAAGATTATCTTGCTAAGCAAAATAAAAATTTCCATATAAATAAGCAGAGACAACATACTTGTCACCACTATATGGAGTATATAAGCATAAGAATAGAAGGGAAATGCTAGTTGCACAGAATGCAGCATAAAAATAGAGGGCAATGCTAATGTATAGAATGCAGTAGTGGACACCATAAAAGAAATCAAATGCTAATAGGTAGCAAATAGTATAAATGAGTACAAATGTTTTAAGTGGTAAGATGGAGAATAATGTCATTTTCTTCATAGCATTTAATCAGTTCATGATATAGCTTCAACAATATTCCTCAAACTTAATGAATAACTAAGCCTTATCAAAAAAAAAAAAAAAAAAAAGTACATCACATATTTAATTTTATAGAAGAAGCCCATAGTCTAACTAGGTACAATTTCAATAAATGAGTTACCTGTTCAGCCTATGCTTTTGTTCTCCTTTTTTTTTCAATGCAAAGCTAAACATAAGTTTTAAGTTGGAACCCATGCACAAGGAGTAACAAGATATATGGAGAACATAAAAAGTTATTTTTCTAAAAATAACAAATTCAACTGAACCCATATCAGTATGTATTATACCAGTATTATATATAATTCTTAACTAATTAGAGGATCAAAATTAAGCTACCACACTCACCCGTTTATGCATGGCTGAAATTCCTCTCTCTCTCCCTCTTGGTTCAGATTGGGGTGGTGGGTGGGGGGTGGGGAGGGGGGAGGGACAATTTCCCAATTTCTCTCATGGACTGTCCACGAATAAATCAACTTTCATCCTCAGCAAATTTCAGCAGATTTTGACCTTTCCAACTTCCTCAAAACAGATGGTACCTTAAACTTAGAACAAAAAAAAAAACTTAAAACACACATTGATTGGTTTCTCCATGAATTCCTTACCTGCACTTGTCCAACATGATCCTAATTGTAATAAAGAAGGTGTAGGAAAGATGATCATGGGATAAGGAGAAAAAAGAGAGTCTTGGATGCAGACAGGTCACTTACATTTTATTAACAGAATTGTGGAGAGAAAAAAAGAGTAGCACCTCCTTAACATGTGTCTTGAACTCTGTGCCATTTTCCTAGAGTCTAGACTAGGGGCACCATATCTTCCTCCAATTTTCAGTTGTTTCCTGACTAAATCACTGAATGCAAAATGAGGTCTGTCATGGGGCGGTCTTTGATGAGGATAGGTTGAACTTGTCGAGAGAAGTCCCAACAAGGTTATGTTGAATATCTAACTGGGTTATGCTGCAACATCTGATGCCACCCAGATCTTTGAACATTATGATAGAATGGATTTGCAAATGTCAAACAAATAAGTAGACTTTCGGTTTGGATTCCTCCATACTCAAAAGTTAGGAAGTATTCAGACTCAGAGAATTTTGTACATACTGAAGTTAGCCTTAAAATTTTCATTCGTTTCAGAGCATTCATTATGCAAAAGCTTGAATTTCGAAAAGAGAATTTACATGAAAACAATAATTAATATAAAATTTGCTGTATACACATCTGGATAAAGCATTCTTGGCATCAAACAGTATCTAGTGGAAAGGAGGTTGGTTTGCACAATCTCGAACAAGTGTGACTGATACTAAACTAATACTGAAATGAATGGCAAATAACCGCATTAGAAGTTTGGTGGGAAATCTAGACGAGTTCACACATTATCACAGAGTACTCATGAAATCAATATGATAATCAATAAATTGAAAACCCATGATTTAAAGAACTTCCTAGATTTTAACATCTTGTCTGGGTTTCTTGATATAATACTTGCTTTCTACAAAATGCATTCAATTAATTCTCTGCAACAACTTACATAAGGCAAGATTAGATACAAAGAATGATCAAGAAAAGATTGCAAATTTCTGTAAAGATCCAATATTGGAGAATGGGAAGAAGCATTGACGAAAAAGAAAGATCCTTTTTATACCTCTAATTGGCGGAGGGTGTCGAGGAGGAGGGACTGCTTCTGTTTAAGGACTACGAGCTGGTTCTGCAGCACAGCAAACTCGGTCCTCATGATATGCTCGCTGTCATGGATGGCGGCCTCGCTGACCCCCTCCTCTTGCAGCCTCTGCCTCAGCTTCTCCGTCGACACTGACACGTTCTCCAACGGCGCCATCAGCTCGCTATTCGACATCCTCGGGAACATCTCCTTCACCGCCTGCAGCGCCTCCATCCATGCCGCCCTGTCCTCCGTCGTCTCCGCCCTCAGGTGCAGCCTCTTCGTTCCCGTAAAGATCGAGAATCTCCTGTCGTCTGATTTGCTCTCTCTAATCGATGAAACCTAAACAAACAAAGATCCATGTAAATTAAGAAAAAAAATCACGAAGAAGAACAAGAAAAGGAACCAAGATGGGATTGGATCCGAAGGGTGGGTAGGGAGAGGAGAAGGGATTGGTTTCTTGCTTGCCTTGAGGTGGACTTCGCCGAAGGGTTTACGGGGGTGATGGGATTGGCCGTTCTTGCTGCGGTACAAGCGGCGCATCGACTCTTCCCCGATGACCTTGGATCCCTTCTCGGTCTCACAGTTGACCTCGATCCGATCCGGCCCGTGGATCTTGTAATAGGAGAGGACGCCATCCTGGAGGACGAACCACCGGGGCCGCCAACCCTTGCCGTAATTGACCCATTTATGGAGGATCCCGGCGATCCCACTGCCGACGATATCATTAATCTTCACCTCTCGGTGGTCCCCGCCGCAAAGGAGGCCTGCCTCGCGTGGCGACGTGGATCGCTGGGGGCCGGCGTCGAAGTCCAACGTCGCCAGCCGGTGGCCGCTACAGCCGGCATGGGCGGGCCAGCGGAACCCGTTGTGGTGATGGTGGGGGGAGGCGGAGTTGGAGCGGACAGGGTGAGGGGGCATGGAAGGTGGGAAGGGGTGCGAGGTAGCGGCCGCGGCGGCAGCGGGGGAGACGGGGACCGTCGGGGCGCAGCAGAAGGGATGCATCCAAAGACGAAGGGGAGGAAAGGAGAGGAAGGAAGGGGGTTCGTGGATCGCGGGGGCGATGGAGGCGGTGATGAGGGCGAGGACGGATCGCCCCCACGTATGGCGACGACGGAGGAGGCGGGGGGCGGGCGATGGTCGCTCGACGTGGCCGCGCAAATCTGCTGCTGTTTTGATTTTGTTTCGGGCGACAGGTCCACCCAACAAACCACCACCGCCCCTCTAAACCAAACCTATATATACTAGCTTATAAATAAAACGAGAGTTATTAATTTATTATTTTTAATCATTTACCCGGTCACTGTTGCTTAATAATAATAATAATAATAACCCATTACCAATGGTGAACTAGAAGCATATTTTCTTTTAGGGGAAAAAATATCGATTGGGGTGAGAGAGGCTAATCCAGAGTTCTATTGTTTATTGTAATATGCTAGGGGCAGGAAAAGATGATTCGAAGGCTGCGAAGCTTCAATTCTTTAGATTGGGTTAGTTAGGATGGAAGCTTCATTTCATGGTTGGACTGCCTTTTCTCTATTTTTTTTTTCTTAAATTTTTACACGTTAATTTTATTAATTAAATGTAAAGTAAACAGTAAGAAGAAAAGTTGTTAATTGTCGGACAAGTTTTTGACGATGGAGGGTTGGTTTGGACTTTCCAACTCCAGGGCCATACCAAGAAGAAACATCGCGGTGCACGATCACATGCCGCGTGGGGAGAGGAGAGTTGGACCACCGGACCCCTTCTCCATCGCTGGCAGAGAGTTCGCTGCCGGCGCTCCGTATCCACACGACAGTTGGGTCAAATACACAACGCGATAGAACACCCCGGATTGGCCGGCCCACCCGATTTTTACTGTACGCCTTCAATTTTTTTTTTTTTTTTTTTTTGATACATTGCGCCTTCCAATTTTGAAATAGTTGTTGCCCCGCTATATATATATATATATATATATATTTTTTTTTTAATTATACCCTAATGCCATCGAGAATGTACTATTATATAGCAATAAATATGGATCGGATAATATCTATCTCAATTTATTTTCATATCAATATAGATAAAAATTTATGTAATCGGCTAATATTTGAATTGCATATCTATCAAATAAAATAGAGATAATTATCAGTTCATATCAAAATATTTAATTATATTTATAATTATATCATTTAATTTTTTTTAAAAATATAAAATTATATTAATATAATATTAAATTGATTTATCGTTTATTTAACTATAAAATTTAATTATCTGATTTATATTTATATTTTCAATATTTGATTTATATATATCTTTATTTAAAATAAATATGAATATAAATTTTATATTTAATTATTATTTATATTTATATTTTTAAATAATATAAATATAAATATAGATCCATGTTAGATCCGACTTCATGCCAACATGGATGCTGTGCGGCTAGTCGCCTAATCTAGCCCCAACAGGAGCGTCACATTGCACCATGAGGACCTTTATAATTATGATCCACCTGTATTAATTATTATAATTATAAAGCCAGTCTGTTGGGAAAATCAAAAAGGGTTTCGAGATGTGATTCGTGATTTCATCAGCACGGACTCGATACCGCGTAGTCTTTTTTTTCCATCCCACTTTAGACCTATATGCATCTACTACAATTGGCAGGTTAGCTTAGCGTAACCATCTCTAAAAGTCCTAGATATTTCGCTGTTAAACTTTGATCAATATGAGCCGTCGCCATTAAACAGCAGACACAGAAATCACATGAACGCCTGGGTGGTAGGCCCCAGATGGTATAAGTTACTGACGCTCATTTTGACGTGGCCCTCATCTGGTCCACTTATCACCGATCGAATGGACTGTTGACGCCTGATTCGGTGTACCTAACTCTAAATATCTTAGATGGCGGGCGGGCGAGCGAGCCTCCTCGTATGCTCCTAAAGATAATGAGGAGCAGGTATTTATATCATAAATCAAGGGAAGGGATCAGCGAAGGGAGATTCGGTCGGGATGCCTTGCTCTGCTTTGACCCGGTTGGCCAACCGTCACGTGGCGGGCGGGACCCGTCCGGGACGGGGTCGCTCTGTCACCTGGTACTTCGGAGTTTGGCCGGCGCGCACCCGCGCGCGAGCCCTTCGCTGTCGGCGGTCTGGCAGTGCACCAGACCGGCCGGGGCCCATGGTCCGGCCGCGTGGGGAGCCACTGGAGCGTTTCGGACCGGAGGAGCGCGAGTTGCTTTGGCACTTGGCAGATGGGCAGGCCAGCTGTGGCGCGTCCAGAGGGGTGGCCACACGGTTCAAGGGCCGTGTTGTGACAACGAAGACACAGATGAGGAGAAAGTTTAAGAAAAGGAAAGAAGAGGCCGATGGCTCTGACGTAGGGTCATCCATCCAATCGATGTCGTCAGGGAGGGCTCGCAGGCAGAGGTCCCCCATAAGTGGGCTACTCAACAAGCCACACGTAGCCCTTTGCAAGTGGGGCCAGACAATATTGGTGGGATGTAAAAGCTCCTACCATGCTGGAGTTACAGTGATGGCCTGGATTATAACAACTTAAGTCCTGTTCTGAATCACATCCATGGGCCTATCTCTTCTCTATTCGAATAGCAGCAGAAAGATTAGGACAGCCTTCAGATCGACAATTTAGCAAGACATCTGTACCATTTTGTCTGTATGTACTGTGGGGACCGCAATGGCACTCTCTGAGAAGCATTAACATATGATCTCTTGCTAAATTCAATTAGTCTAGAGAGTTAAACCAGTTAATAGAAAAAAAAAAAAAAGAGAGTTAAGCCTGCACCATTTTGCCTGCCATTAGGATTCATCTTTCTGCCCAGGATAATACAAGCATTTATGACATTATAAAAAATCGCACACCAATTGATCAAAAATTGTAAACAAGCAGGCTGCGGCTCAAGATAACATTTTCTTATGCAAGTATTATACACGTCAAGAGACATTTGACTCTACATGGGTACTTCGATCCTTCTGTCCTTTCTCCAGCTTAGCTAAAACTTCATGCAGCTCGGACCGTAGCTTAGACACTTCAGGATCATTCCAGTAAGCTTCAAGCCGATCCATAAGCAATTTTGAGGGGTGATCATGGAATGGAGGAAGCTCCGGTGGAATTGGAGGAACAAGAAATGGGTGTCGAAGAAGCTGTGGTATTCTCCACCTCTCATTGCGATCCCAAGCAAGGCATCTCCGCATAAGATCAATAAGCCATGGATTGGAGACTGGTTCATATATGATCTCATGGTTTCTATCTGTAACAACTTTGAACTTGGCCCAAAAGGTCTTGTAATCCGCAAATGGTGTCTTGCCATATACCATCTGGTAAAGAATGCAGCCAAGAGACCAGATGTCTGATGGGCGGCCACACTTAATAGTATTCCCATTTGCATCATGCTCATTGCACATGAATGCTTCTGGAGACATGTAGTTTAGGGTTCCCACCTGCGTTAGAATAGCCAACACTGCATTTTAACCTCTATTGATATAATTTAACTAGGAAAACAATTTGGTTAGTAAAAATATAGACCTGTGCATCACGCTGGATGTTAGTCGTGTCGCTCAGTATCACTTTTGCAATGCCAAAGTCAATAAGCTTCAATAAGCCTCTGACTAACAGAAAGTTGGCAGGCTTCAAATCAGAGTGCACGATACGCTCCTCATGTATCGTATTTACAGCTTCAAGCATTTGCTGCAGAGGCAAAAGAATTTACTCTCTAAGCAAGGTAAAATTTAAAGGGCTGTAGAATGATGAAATTTGTTCAGAATTGACAAAAAAATGGACACATAACTCATGCCACATGATGAACTATCGTGCAGCTATCACTAATGTAACCAACAAAGTTGACACAAACTGCAAATCAGTGGACACCAATAATGATGCAACTTTTTATTCGAAAACAGCACAGGGTTAGGAGAGAAACTAAAAATATGTGGAAATCATTTATTGCACACCAATGCTAATCAGATACTACTTGACTGGAGTCCTGCCTCAATTTTACATAAATGAATCCGTTGTTTATATTGGGGATTGCATTGCATTTATTCTTGCGTATGTTCTGAACTAATATCAGTGCGTGCCAAAGTAGGCAAAATTTCATGCATAATTTATATGAATACCTTACAAAATTTGAAGGATTTGTCACAGAAGATGGTGAACAGCAAAAGAATATTCCTATATAAACTTCGCCTCCTCTTATCCCTATTCTGTTGTCCATTTAAAACATCCATAACCAAGCACTGTCACTATCTTATAACTTTATCAGAATTATCTTATATATTAGTTTTATAACATAATTTTTAGATTTATTTGGATGATGAAGAAAAAATCCACTACCTCCCCTTGTATGTGAGAAGAGATATCTACTACTAAAAGATGACAGATAAAGCGAACCTGACGATAAATGTGTGAACTCCAAAAAATATTTCTAGCATGATTATTCCACATAAATAAATTTTAAAAAGTCAAAATTACCATCCAGTTTGAAAATAATGGTGAATCCAAATTTCTCCAGTCTGCACTTTGTTTCCGTAAAAAGTGATATAGAGATGTCAGTTGAAAAGTGGATGACATTGAAAAATAAGCTCCTAGAATATGTTGAAAATAAAGCCACCAAAGAACCAATGTGGCTTTACAATATCTGAGGATTATACAAGTTCAATTTATTTTTAGAGTTTGCATTTATTTGATGAAAGTGGGTTAGTTTAGCAATTAACTTCTATAGCTCAACAATAAACAGAACTACAATGTCTTGGTACCACTTATGACAGTAACAAGCCCATCTTTGTAGACCCTCAATTCACTTAAATGCTGGAAATACATGAGACAACTCATTAAAAAATGATGAATACCTGCCAATAAAACCTTAGCCAGTTCTCATCCAGTTTCCAACCTGACTTATTCATCTCCTTCCACTTCTGTGAAAGCATGTGAGCCAAATCAATCTCTCCATACTCAAGCACCATGTATATATATTCATCATCTTTGATCCTTCCATCCTTTATGATCGGCGAGCCATTCACGACTTCCTGGAGCAAAGTTTTATCTGTCACCTAGGAAATGAAAGCAAGCATCAGTGCAATAAACTACATCTCATGAGAGCACACAGTCCAAAACTCAAGCGGACGATAATGTTTGTTCTTCCTTTTGCAGATTATTTTTCCAGAAAGTCAGGATGGATTCATAAAGACCAAGAAATGATAATATAACATAAGAATATACACAATTTTTTTCACCTCCTGCATTCTGGCAATACAGGAAAGAATGACTAACTGAGAGGAGATGTGCAAAAAGTCTTAAACAACAAAGTACTTCAGACAAGTGCAATAAGAAAGAGTTGGCAACATATTTTTGCCAGTAATACAATATTTACTAGGAATTTGTGCTGATTGTAACTCGTATGTCAAAGTCACATTAATTTGCTACAAACAAAGTCTACTTCTAGATTCTACTGTCCGGAAATGTGAAACATTTTGTAGTAGAAAAGTTGGTCTTTTCAGCATTTTCACCTGAAAATTTTCTTCAGCAACTTAACCAACAGAATAAAAAACTTGCTTATCTTGTTCGTGGTTTTCAAAAGAAGGCTTCTGTATGCAGGCAGCTGGGGCATGGAACAGTTCATATGCAAAATATGTATGGTATCCATGTGTGCAGACAACACAAGCAGTTGGGATTTTAGAATCTCAAAAAATAAATATGCCATTAAAATAAACAAAAATAAGCAGAAAATTAGCCATAAAAAGTAAAACATTTTCACTCTAATTTAAGGCCCATTTTAGTATTGCAGGACATTCTAACCTAGAAAGGTATCAAAATCTTCCTATGTATTATGCTCAAATTTTTACATCAAAATGCAACAAATAAATCCACAAATGATAAAATGGAGAGAAGAGATAAAATAGAAGAACCATATAAGTCTCTAGCATAGGGTCCAGCCACATGTGTGACCCACTTGCCTATTTCAGCTATCTAACACTACACTATGCAGCCTAGCGGAATATGGAGACAACATTGGACCAATGCGGTGCACACATCTGCATATCCAGCTAAAAAGTTATCTCATTGGGTCGAGGCAAAAATATCTTTAACCAATTAAAAAATCTCAATTAATTAATCCAAATCATCTAATATACCAACCTAGTATTGCAACTTACATCATGACTGCTATCATGCAGACTTGCACCCCAGGTAACAAATAGAAACAGCAAGCATTCTTCAAAACAATCTCAGCATATGAAGAAAGAAGAATTGGTATGTCACCCTCCTAAATTCAATAAGGGCATATATAGTGCATAATACAACACATTTTCTAGGCGGTCATTTAGTGATGATAACAGTTGCTGTCAGCGACACTTCACTAGCATGCACAGAACTTAAGCAATGCCAGTCATCCATAGGAGAAGTTGTGCTGCTTTCTTAATGTATTTATATTATCTATACTACAACATGGTAAATGAAAATGGGCGCACGTATATCAGGGCACATGCAAGTACATGCGGAACAAGTACGATTTAATAACCTCAGATGGACCTTCTGTCCCTTTCTCTCTCTCAAAAAAAGGAAAGAGAGATGTAGATACACAAACAACCAGTATAATTTAATCGGACATAAGGAGAAAGCAATATATTTACTTTCATAAGGCATTGAATACTATTTATTTTCATCGATATTCAGTCCAATGTAGAACACAATAATAGGTTCTTCTGTATATTGTTCGAACACCGAGCACAATCATTTTCAGGTTTTGCAGAAAACAAATCTAATTTGTAACTAGGAATGCAATTTGAAGGAAGTGGGTTAGGCTCAGCAGGACTGTTATTGACTCGATAACTCCCTCTCACTTTCTACTCCCTCTCACTTTCTACTTCCTAATTGTTCTTAATTCACAGTGCCTCATAAAGTCACCAGAAATGTATTCCATTGTTCAGCAAAAAGAAATATTAGAAAAGAAAATTTATGTTATTATGTGAGTTATTTGGTTATCGTTCAACTTAGGAGATAGAGTATTGTGATCCTGTGATGAGACTGAGTTTCTTCCAGCACATGTCACCTTTGAATGTTTCAAATTTTATCCAATGCTGATCATCATTCTCTAAGCTGTAGCTATATCAGGTGCAATGTTCTCATCTTAATTCTTATCGACGATGGAGAAAAGAGAGTATCCTCATCCTAGTTCTTACTTTAACTGTAATAAAGAATGATCTGTGCTCATAATCCTTATTCTTTCGAACATTAAGGAGAGTGATGAGTCATTAATCATAAGTCTAATGAGTTTCATGAGAGATATTGGATTTAAAAGTTTGCCCTAAGAAGAAAAAATAGATAAAGTTTCAGCGATGGTTTCTACTGCCCCATCTAACATACTTCTTTCTCTCATCTTCTCAATCTACAATTAACATAAGTTACCTATTACTGTCTCAAAGAGTAGAAACAGAGATATTTTCTGTCCTACCGACAGATACTATTTCTTTTGTGGTTATTTTTTTGTCATAACCATCAAAGCATTCTCTAGCTCTTCCCAGTCATCTATTTTCATTATGATGCAACTTTCATTGAGGCTAAACTTTATAAACTTAAGAAGGTCATCTGTGGCAGATATACAATAGTCACAGCATGGTCTGGAAGATTTACTGAGGTCATTTGGAAGACTAGATGTAGGCAATATTGAACTTATAAGTATAGCAAGGCCAACATTATCATCCTAATATAAGTGAACAAAACTTGTGGTTATGTAGAACAACTACAAAAGTCAACAGCAAGAAGAATTCTTGCTACAAGAATGAAGAATCATGAACCTTGAGATACTATTTTTGAAAATTATAAGATCCACAATATTTAATCCTGGATAAAAGTTAGTTTTAAACTTGGGATAAGAACTCATTAGTATAGGGTGCAATCAAGGAATGGAGCCTTTTTATAATTTTAGCAGTTTCAGCATCTAGTGGGGAAATTGATAAACTATCATCCCACCGGTCTGTACTTGAGAGGTACTAGACATCTTATGCTTGTAACCAGTTCAACCCATTTTGTGGCAGTTTTTGATTAAACCTCAAGTTGTTTCATTGGCCAAGTCATCTGTTCAGAAGGTTCAAAAATAGAAAAGAAGCCAATCATAGCTCAAAATAGGAAGAGAATTTTGCAAACAACATCAGCTCTAATCCGAGCATCTAACATTGAGAAAATAATGTTCACATATATGATGTGTTCATGCAAAAAAATTGCAGGGGTATTGTGTAGATTCTACTAATCAGCGCACTTGGTCATTATCATATGATATTGGAAGTTAAGTTACATAATGACACTAGATGAATTTATTTCTATATAAGAAAATTTTTGATGCAATTTTGAAGTTCTAATGAATAAGTGTAAAAAGGAAATCCCATTCAACAAAAAGGAACGAAAAAAAATCACACAGCAATCTGATTGGCTTTGCAAGATAGTACCTCGTAATCAATAAGTTGAATAATGTTGTTCTTCCCTTTCAGCCTGTTCAAATACTCAATCTCTTGACAAAATCCATAGGCAGTTGGATAGTCACGGCCTTTGAGTTTGATCTTTTTCAGAGCATATATCGTACAGTCTGATGATATGACTTTGTGAACCTCACTACTTCCTCCACTACCTATTTTACCAAGCTTTTGATAGAGCTTTCCATTAACTTTGAAAAATACATCAGGGTCATACTTCTTTTTGCGAGGAGCCTTCTCTACTTTGCTAGATTGAGAGGGCCCCAAATCCACATTTGATGATGGGTTATTTGTTGCTGGAACATGAGATTGCAAACAGTTGGCATCACCAGACGGCCCAATCTGCTTTAAATTTTCACCCAAATTAAGACCCTGCTTATGGTTCTGAAGCCCATCAGCTTCCTTCCCGGCATTTCCTCGCCCCTCTGGAAGGGCATGGTCCGGAACACCTGACAAGTTCTCTATAGCAGATGATGACGTTTGTGTTGGAAAGGCAGTCTGCCCAGCCAAAGGGGCACGTGTGACAGGAAAGGTCGGACCAGAATGGACTGACATTGTAGTGGCACACGAAGAGCCCATAACTGAAGATCGAGTCATTGGCTCCACATAACACCGATTATTACTCTGTTCAATCCTCTTCTCTAACAAAGTACTCCCACCAAACTTCGCACTGCTCGCAGACACTTCCATGTTCTGAAGAACCTGCTGCTTTGGATCATGATCATTTGTGGCTGCCTGAGTGTCCAAATAGCTTTCCCCATCTGCCAATGCAAAAGAGCACAAATAAGATGAAATGTCATCCATTCAAGTATTACTGTCCATTCGTGTATCAGCTCCTGCATAAGAAGAACCTAAGAGAAACAAAGAGATACAGAACTATACACAGCAGGAAAAAATGATGTCATAACAACAACAACCCCTTTACACACACTCTCAACTCATGACAGCAAACAGTAAGCAATTCCAAAAAATTCGCTTACTCTGAAAAGATGCGTGGGAATTGCCAGCTGAAGCAAACTGGTTCTTTTTCAAATGATCGTTCGCCGACGCATGCAGGGATCCCAAGTGAAAGGAAGAAACTGATAAAGATGACTCTTTTTGGTTGACCTGGAGTTCAGAATTGTCCTTCGGCAAGCCAAATGGGTTCATGTGCTCATCATGCAACGTAGTTATGGATCCGGTAATTGATGGGGGAGTAAGCGATGAATCCCCTTGAGGAGTCGTCACCATTTCAGCCGCACTGTCCTTCCTCTGATCAGATGCCACATTCGGCGTCCTCGTAGCTCCTACAACTGCTCCAGTTTGTGATAGAGTCTTACCGAAACGGTTTCCGCTTATGGAAGAGGCAGAAGCAGTGCTCCTCGAAGGCTCTGTTTGTGAAACCAAGACACGGCTCGCACGGGAGACGTTAGACTGCATTGAACCTGAAAATCCTCTCAAGCAAAACACAAATCGCTCAATCCAGAAACTAACCATGCCACATGGGCTCACTCTTCAGTGTCCAAAACCCTATTTTTTAGTAAATCCACAGATCTAGAGAAAACGAGAACGGAAAAGACAACAAATTTCACAATGCGCCATAAAAAATCGATTTTGGACGAACTAGAACGGAAAAACCTAGATTCCGTTCCAAAGGAGAGGCACGGCGACCTGGTATCGAACAAATGTTCGGGAAAAGAAGAAGAATTGGAGCATACCGAGAGGTCTGTGGCGCTTGAAGACGGCATGAACATGGCGGAGGAAATCCGAGTGGGAGAGAGAGGAGGAGGAGGATGAGGAGGAGGAAGAGTTGAGGTTGGCCTCTCCGGCGATCGGACGGATTTGGCTGCTCGACCCCGAAGGAGGCGGAAGGTCAGCCTTCCTTTCCATTGGCGGCGGAACCCAACGGCATCTCGTCGGAGGTAGGGTGGAGGGCGGCGTCGGAGGAGGAGTGGATCACGGGAGGGTCCACGGTGGCGGAGGCGTCGGGGTGCCGTCCATCGGCGGGGTGCCGAAAGGAACGCCGGCCTCTCCTCTCCTACAAGTCGGTTCTTATTGAGCTCCTAAGAGAGGGGAAGATGAAGAAAGGGGAAGCGGGTGGGGGGGTTGGATTCTTTTCGCCGTCGCCGTGGAAGGGTAAAGGCCGAAGGAAATTTAAATGGCGCTTATTGCCGCTCTGCTGCTGGCCCATAGATCAATCTGACTCTCGTGAGGTTGGGAAGGGTTTTGGGCCGGGGTCCGTCAGAGGCTGCTAGAAGGTTCAAACCTTCTTCTAGGGTTGGGCTTTAGAGGAGCAAATTGACTTTGATTAGGAGATGCGGATTTTTCTTTTTCCTTTTTTTTTTTTGATAGAACTGAACAACCATACAAACCTCAAATGAATACAATTAAACAAAAAAATTAAAAATAAAACATCACGAATAGATAGATAAATATGTCGGATGTCCAAGAAGGAGCACCCCCTTATTGATGTCCAAATGTCCTGCAACAGCGGGCGCACATGATACGTGTTAATTAATGGTTGACCCTGGCTGGTTTGAGATCTTGCTATCGATCACCCACTTAGTTCACAAATCCAATCTAGCAATCAAAGATTGGTGCGATACATTAGAGCAATCTAATTCTGACCCCTTAGGTCCTATCTCTCTCTCTCTCTGCGCATGTGTGGCAACATAAACTCTTCTTACTCCTTCCAAATAATGTGGTACGTGGGGCGCTTACTGTTCAGGCTTTTTGGACACATGTGTTCATTTTGCATGGACCAGGCATTTGCAACATCATCCAAGAGGGACCAATGGATAGATTATCTAAATTATCTCTAATAGACACCAACACATGCAAAGCAGTAACTTGCTCATTCTTGGCGACTACTAGCACCTTCAAAATTGTAATTTGCACATGCAAAACAGTCAGTTTCCCATGTCACATTTGTAGCCTGAATGAGTCAAAAGGGTGACCAACCGAAAATAGTTTGCCCAGAACGCAAGAACCTGTAATATACCATATTTTTGCATTTGACATGATTTTCCATGGTTTTATGTGTTCTCAATAATGCCATTATATTTTCTTATATGTTTTCACAGCATGACTCATTTTATGTGATTTCATTCTCTCTGTCCCTCTTCGAGCGAGACACATTGGTGCCAAAATCCACATATACCAATTAGAAGTTAATGCCCAAGGACATGCTGGTAAGCTACAAGAAGTATTGTCTGCGGAGTTCAATTCTCATATCATCATAAACAAGCAACAACAACAACGATAAGAACAACAAAGGGAAATGAGAAAAATATTAGAAAGTAACTGCAAGCTAAAATGAGCACGCACCATCATGATTGATAGAACCTGCTTCTTGTGATACACAGAAAGAAAGTGACATAACGAACAATAATGCTAAATCATTAATCACACCCCATAGATCGGTCAGGGTATAACTCTTTCCCACATCCTAGTAACTGAAGCACAGCACATCTGAAACTCCCCCAAAAAAGGCATACATAATCTCCTTTGAAGGTCCAAACTAGCATCACTGAATCACTGTTACATTACTCAATTTGCAATTTAAAGCAGTAATAAATCAAAAGTCGTGTTTACCAAGAAAAATGATCAAAGGGTGTCGAACCAACATGCAACTCTATGAAAATGGTATTACTTGCTGGGTACAAACTTAAGGAGAATGAAACAAGAAACAAAACCTCAACCATAAAGCATACATCAAACTTTCTCATATCAGCAAGTCGGTCGAATTTTCGAAGCATAATAATTGCAATTGCCATAGCGCATAAGCGGTAATGAGGTGATAGTGGCCAAAAACCAACCACCATTACCAATTCTCTGGAAACCACCGAGTGCTTGCTGCACACATAGAATTGAAACACCAATTCCACTCAAACTTCATGCCATATTAGCCTAATAACATACAGATGACCTTCAAGCACCACCTTTAAGCATGCTATATAGTTTGCCTCCAATTCAGATCAAGCATCAATTTAACAAGTCCTTTGTAACCATTGTGCAAGTCCAGAAATGCATCAATTTGTCTAGCTACAACCAAATTATGTAGCGAACAGAAACTTAAACTAAACCCATGTCAAAAATGTACAGTAACCTACCAGACATAATGCCAATTCTGAAAACATTGGGGGAAAAAATAGCAGGGAATCACTTGGCCTTCTTCTTGCCAGCAACAGCGACTCTCTTGCCCTTGAGCGTGCGGCAGTTGTTCTTGGTCCTCTGGCCTCTGCAGGGAAGCCCCATCTCGTGCCGAATGCCCCGGTAGCACCTAATCTCCTTCAACCTCTCAATAGCCAGCCTGTTGAAACGTCTCTTTTTCCCAAAACCCAGAAAGAAAACAGGATCAAAAATAAGTCTTGGAAGACAGAATCTAATCAGAATGCCAAGACCCAGAAAGAAAACAACATCAAAAAGAAAAAGAGAATCCAGTATCAATTAAAAATACCTAAACCCCAAAAGAAACATCATCAAAAAGAAAAATTGATACCAAGATCCAATAAGAATCCCAAAATCAAGAAAGAAAACGTCATCAAAATGAATATGAATACGAATCAAGGGAAGGGGAGAAGGCTTACGAGGTCTCCTTCGATCATATACTTGGAGACCTCATCACGGAGAGAGATGAGCTCCTCGTCGGTGAGGTCCTTGGTGATCTTGTTGTCCATTCCGAGGTCGCAGAGGATCTGGCGGGACCTCGAGCGGCCGATGCCATGGATGTACTGGAGGGAGAACTCCACCCTCTTGTTGTTGGGGACCTCCACGCCCCCAACTCGAACGCAACGGATGGTGAGGCCTCCGTGCTGCAGCAGATTGAAGGATTGAGAGAATTGGGGTAGAGAAAGGGGAGTAGAGAAGAGGAGAGGGTTGTTACCTTGGGAGGGGTTGAGGGATTGGGGAAGGATAGAGAGGTAGGGAGAGACGCGGAAGGGTTTCCTCCTCGGCTGACGATGGAGAGGGATGAGGAGAGGGGGAGTGCCGCCATGGATAAGGCCGCCATGTCTCAGAGCTGCCTTCTATTTGATTCTGGAGCTCTGTGGGCTAGCTCGGTTTGGGACTTGGGCGTGAGATAAGGTTTCAGTAACGCCGTTCTGCTATTTAACGGCCTTCCTCCCAAACCGTTGCTGACTGTTTTAACGAAGTTAACGGCTGTTTGTTTTTTCTTTTTTATTTTTTCATAACATGATAATGGTTTTTATTGCAATAAATATTGGTCAATTTAAGGTAGATAGAGGACATTGGTTATTTAGTGTTATTCACAGAGTCAAAATGCTTTTGAATTTCAGGGGAAAAAAAAAAAAGTGAATTTTGGGGGAAAAAATTTACTTATTATTTATCTGGCAAGAAAAATTGACATTAGTCCAGCCGGCGGCCACAAGAATTTTTATTGGGTTGGTGCATGACTACGGAAACATTGGGTTGGGAACCTGTTGCCTGGGATGGCACAGGGTCAACAAAAGCTGCCAACTAGCTTGCTGATGAAGGTAGAATCCACGGATTTATTCTAGAGCTCTAGTATTGCTTTTCGCATTGTACCAGCAAGTGACCAGACTTAAAATTTGAAACCCCGCCGGATCCGACGAGATCGGCCGGGGAAGGGGAGCTGGAGAAGAAGAGACACCGCCCCTATCCTCTCGGTTCTAAGTTGTTCTCTTTTTTAATGCGTGAGACAGAATCTTGAGTGAACTTGGTTTGCCAACAAAATAACAACAATCAGATACATTTGCCTCGAAGCTTAAACTCTGGGCTGGAGTCCGAAACATGCAGGTACAATGAATATGATACCGAAATTTTCCTAGAATATTTCAATAAACATAAAGAAACAACAGAGACCAAATAATTTTGTCCAACCGTATTATGGAAAGAGGGAAAACAAAAAACTTCATTTTATTACATGGTTAAGGACTTCAGTATCAGATTTGATGACGGTGGTGGAGGAATTCATCAGAATACATTCAGCAAAACTAATGGTCAGACTATAGAGTGAAGCAAGACCATACTAGACAAGCACATGATAACACTTCAAGATTATCGAATAAAAACATTAACACAACAGAAAAAAAAAACAGAGAGAGAGAGAGGAGCTAATTGTTTGTATAAAGATCCCTTTATTATAAATATACGTTCCACTTATTTATTATCATACATAACAACATACATAACCATCATCGTGGATCCGTCTCCTTTTCAAATTTCCCTCTCGTTACGCTCCGCCGCCGCCGCGGGGCGGTGGCGGCGGCGGATTGGGGAAGACCGCTCCGCCACCGCGACCCCCAAATCCATACGCCTCGCCGTTCCAACCACCACCTCCGCCTCCTCCACCGCCTCTGCCGAAAGCAAACCCAAAGCCCCCATTTCCGCCTCCGCCGCCACCCCCACCACCACCACCGCGGCCGTTAACGGAGTTAGCGCTCCAGCCGAATCCGTAGGCGCCGTTCCCGGATCGTCCGGCGGAGCCGGCTCCGAAGCCAAAACCAGCGTCGCCCCGGGGTGCGGAGCCGAAGCCCCAGCAGTAGTCCCATCCCCCTCCTCCTCGGCCGCCGCCACCGCCTCCAACATGGCCCGATCCCCATCGGAAGTCCCATCCGCCGGGGTTCTGGCCTGGACCCCAGCCTCCTCCGCCGCCGCTGGCTCTACCCGCCATCTCTGCAGACTTCAAGTCCGTCACCTGTAGTGGTGATGTTGGTGGCTTTGACGAAGAGTGGCTTTGCAAGAAAATGAGAAAAGAAGGGCCCTTTCCATGGTCTTCTTTATTTATTTATGATTTGTAAGGCAAGCCAGGCCAGGGGTTGTATCTTTCGAGCGAAAGAAGATTCACCTTCCTTCGCACGAATCCACCGTGGGATATCGCAATAGCCGCTTCACAATGTGTGCGGCAAGTTTAAGATTGATTTGAGATCTGTGCGTGACCCGATCCAACAGTTGATGTTGTGAAAGAAGATCCCTCACTCTTTCGCACGAAAGATACAACCCGAACCCGGCAGTAGGCTAGAAAGTGGTTGGTGTGGTTGGAGCCGGATGGTGAGTGCAGCTGGATTTCTAAAGCCTAGACCGGGTTGAAGCCTTCGCTGCTAGGAGAATATTGGAAAAGTGGGGAGCAAGGAATCCTGTCCATCTTCTCCTAATATCCGTCAATTTTTTTTTTCAAAATTTTACAAAAATAATCAACACATTAGAATTATTCAATAATTTGAATATAAATTAAATACCTTTCTATTTAAAAACTAAATAAAACAAATATTATGATAATAAGTATATCATGTTATCATGATTTCATGATTAAACTATTCAAAAATCAATCCCCTGAATCTTGTCAACTTCCTGTACTTGATATACACAGTTATAATAATTATCTTATACAATTTTAGTTCAGAAGTTTCCCATTTGAAACCCAAGAAAATTTAAAAACTTTAATAGCGCTCAAGAGCTTCCCTGATATAAGAATATGAAAATGATATTTCTTATCAAGACTTCAACACATCAAAAATTTATGTTCGGGCGTCTAGAACAAAGCAGTCCTGAAGCTGATAGGAGTTGGTATCTACTTGTAGTCAGCTGCAAATCAAGATTTAATATCACCAATCGCAACCACAAAAAAAATATGCGGTCTACAGCCTGGGGCACAGCCACCCCAACTACAGGACTGACAGATGATCCAGACAAGGGACAATCTATACAGATGTGTTCATTAAGAATCAAAATTGTACATAGTTAATGATGATGATGACGATAATAATGATAATCATGACCGAGGCGATACTACTGGTTTGCAATAAGCTCACCAACTAGATTCCTGTATGTTTACTTGCATACAAGACACTACATTTATAGCCAACAAAGTTTATCCATTACAGGAGTGCACCAAAAAAAGAAAAAAATGTTGATTCCTTCATTTATCAGTCAAAATATTGCATTTCAGTTCTAAGCCAACAAAGTTTATCCATTACAGGAGTGCACCAAAAAAAGAAAAAAAGATTGATTCCTTCATTTAACAGTCAAAATATTGCATTTCAGTTCTTGAATATTGCATCCTTTTCTGTTGAAAAATAAATTTCGAGTTCTAATTAAACAAATTATGATGTGTGAACATATGCCAATGCCTGTCAATCCAAGGATATAACCTAAGAAAAGCAAAGAGCTATCACTTTGTGCTCCTTCCTTTCGTGAGAGTACTCATGACTGAGCAACTTGTTCATAGAAGCCTCATTCATATGTCCGCTTCCTCTTGAGGATCGTTGGTAATATGGAGATTGATCCAATTAAAAACAAAACTACCAATGTCTTAAAGTCATAGAGATCTCTGACTGATTTTAAATCCCCAAGAGCAAGGCCAGCCTGCAAGTTGACAGTAGTTGTGCATGGTTAGACTAGGAAATGTTTAAAAGTAACATTCATGTGATTCATGCTGAGGTGACTAAAGGCCAAGAGTCCAATACAAAAAATATTACAACAAGCGGAAAATGCAGTCTGGCCTTCAAAGAACTATTAAAGAAAATCACTAACAAGACCCTTTGTTTATTGGTTAAGGATCTTGGGTCTTTACTGAAACCCAACCTCCCCATAGATTATAATAAAATAAAATATGCAAGATTGCAAGTAATTAAAAAAAACTGACTCCATAATTCCATACAGCAAGCATACGAAGACAGTCAGTCCTGAAATGTTTTTTGGTACATGAACACATCTTCTATGTAGCAGCGTAGCATTGTCAGCATGTCATTACTGAGAGTGCATAATCTCAATTAATGGAGCAATAGAGGCTTACCAAAAATAATAAGAAATCAAACCTAAAACAGTCAAATTTGTATGACCATGGCATTTGGGTAAAGTTTTAAGAGCTCATGAGGGGATTAAACTAACAAAAGGCCTAAATCATGTGAAAGATGCAGTTCCCAGCTCATGTCGTTTGGAATTTCCCCTAAAATTAGCAGTGTAAGAAGAAACTCAAGAATAGGGTTTCACCAATTTCAAAAAGATTGCAATGTAGTTCCAAAAATAGAGGATCTACATGGCTACCTTGACTGTTTATGCCAGGGTGCCCAATCAGTCAAATTAGGCCCTAGCCAAAGCCTAACAAATCTCTCCAAGGTATTTGAAGCTTCCAACATTTTCCAAGATTTTGCGCAAAAAAGAACAATTACAAACCAATAAGCATATAACCAATGCTATTGAGAACGGGATTGAGTTGTAATTTGAAGAGGGGCCTAGATTAGATCAGATTGTAGATTATATGATTTTTTCTAGTTTCTTTTAGAACCAGTTAAATATAAAAGAAATATGAAAATTGACATATGAGTCAACTACAAAGTAAATGAATGGGGCATAGAAAGCCATATATACAACTCTATTTTTCACCAATATAAACCCATACATAGAATGTCCAAATGAAACAAAAGTTTTGTTTGGTTACTCACGAAATTCTTATATTATCTACCAACTTGTTTATGCTTTTCAATAGAATGCTTTAAGAAAGAACATGGACAAATCTCTAACATGTAGCTCTAAAAACACAAATATTTGCAACTTTGTTTGTAACTCTATGACCTCCAAGAATATACTTGCGAACTTCATTTTTCGACACTTACCTGGTGATGGGTAATTTAAAATCCATAATCACATGAATTATAGAAAATAAATCTACCCATGCTTTAATATGTAATTAGCATAATCAAGAAGGATATACGATCCAAACGAATGTATAGTCTAATATATGGACCTAAATCCTGGGATCCGGATCATTCAGGACCAAGATTTTGAATACCAGTTCTGATGGCCATTCCAGCCGGCTAGTGGTACAGTTTGGCACGATCTCGTACCAGACCAGATCAGACCAGCACAAACCGACGAAGGAAGGGACAAACCGGAGAGGAGAAAATGAGAGAAAGAGAGAAAAAGAGAGGAAGAGAAAGAAAGAGGAGGGGAAGGAAGGAGGTTGAGGCGGCACCGATGGCCACCTGAGGGCCCTCAGAGGGCCGCGGTGGCCACCGCGGCTCCACGTTGTCCGCAGGAGAAAAGAGAGAAGAGAGGGGGGAAGAACCTGACTGAGGGGTCCGGTGGAGAGGCCATCAAAGGGCTTCCGACTGGCCGTCGTGGCCGTCGGACGGCGTAAACGGCACCTCCAACTCCGCGACCGTGAAATAGTGAAGCCGTCAAACTGATTGCCGACTTCACTGTTCATCTCTCTTTTTAAAAAAGAGCCGATGCATGAACAGGAGCAGTCGCCCTTGTTCCGCAGCTACTAACTCCATCCGTGCCGCTTTTGCTGCCCGATGGCCACGACGACCGCCCAAAGACCTCCGACAGCTCCTTCGCCGTCCCGTCCTCCCATCTCCAATGGCCTTCCCCTCTCTCTCTATTTGTCACTCGTTGCGGCAATCTTATTGGGTGAATCGAGCCGTGGAGGCTTCCACGGCCCTCCGACGGCCACAGAGGGCCACCACCGGCCTCCGGTAGTTTTTTCCTCTCCTCCTCTCTCTCTATTCCTCTGTTTCCCTCTCTTTCTTCCTCGACACCGGCGTGTACCATTTTTCTTGCCGAAACCATCCCGATTTCCTGTCGGGTCAGGTTCATCATGCCCCATACCGTCCGATTCGGGACGATTTTGAAAACCATGTTCAGAATCATTTTCATCCAGATCGTAAGTTCCAGACCATGAATCTTAAGATTTTAACAACAATGAATATTACAAATAATTTACACATACAACATATTTGTTCATTTTAAATATATAACTAAAACAGAATAAGCATATTGTCTAGAAGATGGCCTTGATACAATACTAAGGTTGCTCCGCTATAACTTAGGAGCCATAGGTTCGAAATATGGAAATAACCTCTCCGCATATGGGGATAAGGCTGCACACATCTGACCCTCCCTGGACCTTGCAATGGTAGGAGCCTCATGCACTAAGACATTGCTTTTAGAATAAGCATATTCTTTAATAATTAGTATATGATTATGATAAAGTTTGATCAAAATACACATCATTTGTATAGTTTCAAAAGACCTCAGACTAAGAAATGACTAATATGAAAGGCACTCTCCTATCTATCCTCTAACCTCCATTTCATGACAAGACCACAATCATAGATCCAAGTAGTCATTGTTTAAAAGGTAAGTCCTAGTTAACTCTATGTAAATCATCATATAGATGCTATTGTGGTCAATATCAACAAGGTAATTGCACAAACAACACACATCTAGTTTGAGATTTTCTTCTGATTTTAATAAGGCAGCTCATTACCTAGTGATCCCCATGAGATTTGAATTACTAATACATCAGAGAAAGAAGAAAGGTGTTTGCTTAGCCTATAATTACTTCAAAAACTTCTCATCACTCCTTCATATATACCTCCACAATTTTTCAATAATATTTTAGCACATTGCCCTTCCCACTTTCCACAGAATTACTTGCCATTGCAATTGATCAAATGCATTAATTTTTATCAAAGAAGACCATATGTAGAGTCATTAGATAATCTCCTCTCTAGACGTTTTCATTAATTTGCCTAAACTAGAAAACAACCTCCATGTTGATAATCTAGCATAAATACATGGTGCTCCTTAAAAATAATTGTTGGCATACCTAAAATACCAGCAAAAGAATTTCCCTACACAATCCATTACCAGAAGAATAAGCACCATAATAATGTCAAAAAATGGCATATTTTCACTTATTACCCCAGTCAAAATGCCTCTAAAACTATTTAATTGTATAACATAACACAGACTGAAATACTGGCTAGTAATGACTAAGCAAGCTATATGTATATTCAAAGAATGTCAAGATTTATGACTAATCTTTGTTGTGTGTAAAAATGAGTCAAAAAAAAAAATCATTAGACCAGACATACATTAGCAGAGATAATAAGCTACTCACTGAAAACAAACAAATGATGCTAATCATTTCTTTTATTTTTCATGATATATAAATGCCAATGCTCTATTGTAGTAAATTCACAATTTCACAAGCTATTTCTCCTTTTATAAGAAGTATGTAGGGTATTACATTTAAATGTGCAACATTAATTAGCCTTAACCAACAAGCTTTATCTTTAAAGCATGCACGATCTGCATGCCTTAGATTAAGAAAGAAACACAAGCGAGTGCACACATGCATGCACAAACATAAGCATGTGCATGAACATTCTTACATGTATACATAAAAAGGATAAAAACACAAAATATTTATGATTAGTTTGAATAGATAATTGCTTTTTGTCATCCTTGACACCAAAGAAAACCATAATCAGCCAAACAATTTGAACAAGGTTTCAGTTGGTCAAGGAAGCAACAAGACAAGCCTCTTGTTCTGGAAATGGATACATTATATAGGAATAACTAAATCCAAATATGAGAAGTCACAAGATCTTGTTTCAGGTTCCCAGGAATTAGCATGATATGGAAGTATTAATATTCCAATTTTAATAACTGGTAGGCAAAACACCAAAAATGAAGCATTGCAACCAGGGCAGACTGCAGCAAATAATTTTTAAAAAGAAAAAAAAAAAGAATTGTGATGCAAAGTGGTATAAAGAATAGAAGCATTCTGAATTTTAATCCAATATTTTGCCATTAAAACTAACAAATCACTATGTAAGGTTTAAAAAAAAAAAAAATCAATGCTATCAAGAAGGATATATAACATAGTGACAGCTGCAAGGATGAGAACATAGTACTTAGAAGAAACTCACTCTGACAGTGATGTAAGATGCTGGAATAAGACCAACCAACGTCGCAAGAAAAAAAACATGGAAAGGTATGTCAACAATTGGGGATGCCATGTTGATAAATGTGTTGGGCAATGATGGAGTAATCCTCAAAAAAAGCATGTAATTTAACAGCTTGTCTCTGCGCTTTGCTATCTGCATTTAAATGAGAAAATATTCTTAGACATAAACTGATGATTAATAGATCGTGGGAATCATAAACCAGGTTTAATAAAATAAAATTCCTTTAAGGAGGTTTCACAGCGATGCCAACATAGACCACATTACGGATAAGTAAATGGTTGCTTAAGGAAAAAAGATTATTATTCATACCTCTGCCTGAAAAAACCTCAACTTTTCAGGCCACAACCAGCTAGCTAGAGGTCTTCCAATCAACTTGGAAAGAAAATAGCAAGAAGATGCACCAGAAGTGGCAGTAAAAACAACCAACAAGACACCCTTGACTACTCCAAAAAGAGCTCCAGCCAGCAATGACATGAATATGGTGCCTGGAATCATAAATGTCTGCATGAAGATGTATGTTGCGCAGTACCCTAGCATAAACTTCGCTTGGTAATCTCTTGCATACACAGCAATATTATCTCTGAAAAATAGATTCACCAAAAAATCAAAGAAGGATCTCATCATTAAATATGTGCTAGTGGAGAACATTACAGAAAGAATCACTGTAGTAGATGATGTAGTGAAAGCGTCTCATGTTCTCATAACAATCTGAAGCAGAGAGATAAATATGAAGAATAATTCAAGAGCGGATCAAGGTACGGATCACTTGTCATGCTTAGCTTCTTAAAAAGAAAAAAAAATGGTATGCCCATTATTTTCATAGTAATTTGGCTTTCAGAGCCTCTGTTATAAACAGAGTGAAGCACAGAGAGGATGAACATAAAGAGTTGCCCAGACTGCAAATTGAACTGTTGCTGCACACATCAGGGCACTTTGCATGACATCTACATAAAATGCCGTTTAGACATGCACCATCAGCTAAGAAGACAAGTACATGTGAGAAACACAGGCAGGTCCTAAATCTAACACTGGTGTCAACTTGTGGTGCATATGATAATAGGAAGCTCAGATCTCTAAGCACAAGATATTTTATGTCAGCAAGCCAATCTCTTGTCACCTTTTACTCTGCTTTCTTTGAAGAATCTTTTGTAAAAATAAAAACTAAAAATAATCCATAAATGGAGGGTTGAAAATAAGTTACTCTTGAAAACATATAATGGTGTAAATACATGGTTTGTCATCATAAACTATCTCACACTTGACAAATCATGCAATAGATCCCTACAGATATCCAAATTCAAAAGACACATCTGCATGCACTAAGAATTAGCCTAATATGATCTCTCCTAATCCGAAAAGACCTCAACACGATAAACATGATACATGCTAAGAAAAAAAAACAAATATGAACAAACTAGCCACAAACTCATAAACTATGTCTAAAATAAACTTCCCATAGTCTCGCACATAAAGACTCAGTATGTTAAATGTGTTCTATGTAGATGATATAGAACCTAATTTATCATACAATTATGGAGGGATCATAGGACTGAATGTGAAAGCACCTATAATTACATAACACATGGAAATTGCTAACTAAATATTATTGGTCATGAAGTGATCTCCCTAAAATGTGCTCCATTGTCTAATGGAACTGGGTTCTATCACTGAAACTCCTTATGGCTGGAAGATAGTTAGTAATTTCATCATAGAGCCTTGACCAGTTGCCCTGTCCTTCAATAAATTTTGCACTACACTCCAAGTAGGCTTCCTATTTTGAAAATTTCCATGATTGTGAAAGGGCAGGTGGAAAACTGCCTCCAATCTCTGATCTGCACAATGGCAGAAATGTTAAAAAAGCATCCGTGTATCCAAGGATAGCACAAAAAGACATCAGGTTTTAACTGTAAATACCAGGCACAAGGTATGCACCCCGGAAGAGTAGACAAAGAAGTCTTGCAAACACCAAACCTTTCGCAGGTCACAAGATATCTGTGCACTAAGATTACCGCAGTCACCTTTGATCGTGACTTTGGAATTTCATGCGTCGATAAGGTTAGAGAAGCTCCCCAGCGAGCTAGTTTCAGGGCAAGCCGGATGCTCCAACTGTATCCTTGTACGAAATGCCACGCACCTAAGCATTTCGTAAGCCCCTAAATTCTGTTAACCAAGCTTGGGGGAAAAAAATCCTTTTTTTTTCTCCACGATAGCTATTTTTAATGTAAATAAAACAAACAATGAATTGTTATAAATCTGAATAGAATGAATCTAGTGACATTTCTGCTGGCAAGGCAACCCATTAACATCCTCAGACATAGGTCGGTTGGTAGAGATTGTGATCCACCATCCGACGACCCAACAGCACCCTGATTTCACTTTTACACAATTATATATTCCGATAGGGGAGGTAAATTTCCAATTAAAGCGAATAAAAACAAACCCACCGACCTACATTCAGCTGAAAAGGGGGGAAAAAGGGAACTCACTTGAGGACGCGAAGCTCCGCCAGGTTGCGCGGAAGCCGGAGGATCTTATCGTAGTCGGCCTCCGGCATGGTGAGGTAGATGCAGAAGAGGCCGACGACGAAGATGGCGAAGACGGAGGAGGCGGCGGCGGCCTCCCATCTGGTGAGGGGGGACCGGGCGTCGCGGGCGCCGGCGGGCTTCTTAGTGGTGGGGGAATCCTCGGAGAGGGCGCTCTCCACGTCCCGGACGGCGGAGAACCGGAGGGGGGCCATGGAGACGAGGGCAGCGGCGCGGACGGCGGAGCAGCAGAAGGCGGCAATGAAGGGGAGAGATCTCAGCCTCATTCTAGGGAGCTAGCGGCATGGGGAACGACGAGATGCCCCCAGGGGATCCCGCGACAGAACAGCGTTCGATCGGGGCGGGGAAGTGGGGTTTCGCATCGGCGGGCGAAGCCCAAAAAAGAGAACGAGAGGGGAAAGGGGCGGATTTGGGGGAGATCGGGAGAGGAGGGAGGCAGTAGGTGAGAGCGGAAAAGGGGAGGAATATGGGGGGCGGCGAGGAAAGGGTCAATATGTGAAGGGGTGGGCGTATGCAGGTGAGTTAAGGAAGACAGCCTGCGCTTGGTTTATTTTCTTGTCCTTAGGAGGGTGGAAAGTGGAGACGGAAGGGGCCGCCTACAGTTCTTGCTCTTGCTTGTCAGTTTATGGTCGCTGAAATTGATGGAGCGTAGTAAATACTGCCACTAATATCCAATCAGGACTTGAGCGACTTCAGGTATACATGGGTCATCACTGATGATTGTTAAATGCTTACAAGGTCAGCTTATTTGATGCTAGATATGTAATTTATAATAAATAACTTTTTTTTAAGTAAAAATAAAATGATGAATTTTGTTTCATTTTACTTTATTTTATTTTGATAGTGATAATGAAAATGTTCTGTTATAAAAGTTATTTTTTGAATTTGATAAAATAATTTCAATCATATGCTGGATGTATGTTAAGTGTAGAAGTCAAATTTGCTTTATTAGTAACGTATATATATATTTTTTTAATTATCTATATATCTCTAGATTGATCTGAATTTATTTTTAAGTTCATGAACTTCTCAAATAGAATAAAATTTCTTTGAACTACTTAAGGAGTTATTTTTAGATCTTCACCGTCCACAGATTTATGTTCAAATTACACAGATTATACAATTTTTTAGTTACCTAATTTCAATAATTGGTTATGAAGATTTATATTCAGATTACGCAGATATATACCTTGGTTACACCGTTATTTTATCTGGTTATATAGTTTTATTATTCGGTTATAACACCTTAAGCAGTTCAAAGAGATTTTATTCCACCTGAGAAGTCCAGAGATTTCAAAGTGAGTCCAGACCGATCTAGAAGCCTATAAATAATTTTTTAAATTTTTTTTATAGATAGAAAGGATTGTATGAGAGCTTTAAAAAAATAAATAAATTTAATTCATATATCTAGTCTATTAGGATAAGGATTGGTGGACTTGAATAATATTTTTTTTTTCTAATATTTAACATATAGACTTGATGGATATAGTCAAAGATAATTGAAAAAAAAAATAATCTTGAATAAACTCTAATTCCTAGAGCCATTTCTCACTTTCTAAGTAGATCATCCAATAAAAGTTAAATGGAAGGAAATATACAATCTCAAAATTACAAAGTATAATTGGAGACAATTGAAACAAGCTCTCGTGCTAACTCTAAATCTCAAACAATTTTTTATTTTTTAATTTGGTCATCCAACGAAAATTAATTAGATGAAATACTCATGCATATGCATATCACATGTGCCTGCATACACACACATTTATTATGTATATAGCATTTAAAAAGTGTAGAAGTTTTAGTTTTATTCTATTAAAATTTATAAATACTAATTCCAAACCAAACTTGAGTAGTTCCATGCTAGTCTTGAAACTAACTAAGATAAACTAATGTGATCAAGGACCCCCCCAATCTCTTTTTTTGGTACAAAGAAGGAGATTATGCTCAAAAGCAAAAGATATTTAGTAAAGTATAGATCATAATCATATGCTTGAAATATAGATCCTAGAGCTGATGGAAGGGATCTTGATTTCTAATAACAAAATCATATTGCCTACCTTTTGATGTTGCCTAGTTCGGCACTTGATTACCTTCACGTGGATTTGCGTGATTCTAAAAGCAAATAACATCCTCTTTCATATTATATTCTTCAAAATTGGAGTTACGAGATCAAGGATTAAATGCATAAGTATATAAGTATCTATGTTGGTATTACCATATAAAATGAATCGTTGCATTTATCTATCATTTGATAAAAATTAACCTACATATACAAGCGGGGCGACAAGAATGCATATGAATATTGACAACCTCTAAAAAGATAGACACTTATTTCCAAACTTTTTAAACTACAACGAATCGTACTCTGGAGCTACATACAGCCTTGTTACGGAGGAGAATAATTCACCCAAGTCAACGCATAAACCCAATAATCGGCATATCAAATCTTAAATATTTATTAATTTTAATTGTAATCGCACGTGAGAAGGGCACATCCATGAAACCGTACCACGACACACTGGTGCATGGTTCTGGTCAGATCGACAAATTTTCCTTCCAGATGTTCGCAAACTGCCAACAGCCCTTTTCTTTTTTTTTTTTCCTCGAAGCCCCCCCTTCGAAAGAAAGAGACGCAAGAAACCACCGTCCCAATCCCTCGTGCTGAGGGCCGGTCACCCCACTCTTTTTCGCTTTCTCGATCCCTGCATACATCGAGTACAGGAACCGGCGCGACGATTCCTCTTTGTATCTAACTTCATTGTTATCGTAACGTTATAAATAAGCGCGGACGATGCTTCCAAAGCGGGTTGCCTCTCCCCGTTCCCTCATGGCGTCGCTCGGCTCCCTCCCCTTCCTCCGTCCCAAACCCCTCTCCTTCTCCTCCCCCTCCCCCTCCACCGGCCCCAACCCCAACCCCAACCATCGCTTCCTTCCCGTCCGCGCTATATTCCGCACCAGGGCCGACGGGGAAAGCAGCCGCAAGTGGCCGCCGCGGCGGTCGCCGGCGGGCGAGAAGAAGTCTCTCGCCGTTGCCACCGGCGAGCTTTTCCTCGGCCTCGCCTCCTTGCTCCTCCGCAGCAGGAGCTCCGCCGCCCCCGTGATGGCGCCGCCGGGCGACCCGGAGGTGTTGCCGGATCGGGAGAAGGCGTGCCTCTCGGGAGAAGGGGAATCGATTGCGTCGGTGGTGAAGGATCCGGTGGACCAGGAGGTGCTCTGGGAACAGAGGTTGAAGGATGTGGAGGCCGAGAAGGAGAGGAAGAAGGTAACCAGTCCTGGGTTCAGCTTCTCGGCCGCTGGCCTTCTTTTTCCTTACCATCTTGGGGTCGCTCAGTTCCTTCTCGAGAAAGGCTACATTAAGGCAATTCTTCGAGCCTCTGTCGGATATTCGAGTTTTTCTTGTGACTGAATTGCATTCTGGGAATGGGAAAATAGATAATCTAAAATCTAGTCTGGTAAATGATATAGGTTAAGGGGAAACAATTTTCAGCAATATAAGCTATGGAAATTAATGATCTCGCGGCCATGAAAATGTTTTGTAGGAAGGACTTTGAGTTGGACTGCTCTGCATATTCTGTCGGGTGCTTTTGTTTAAAGTTTAATGAATCTTTTTTTTCTTGAAAAATGGAAATTAGGCTCCTATGCTGCATAAATTCTTTGAGTTGCAGTACCTCAGGATGCTTATTTACCGGTTCTTTTGTTTGACCTTTCTGATTTTTCCCCCTTTTTGGTTCTTTCCTAGTTTCATCTTTGTCATGTTTATTCAAGAAAAGAAAAAAAGAGGTAGTCGCCCAAGAATTCCACATATCATATGTGGGTGCAAATACTATCATCACCAGTTTAACTTAAGATGCAAAGTTTCTCTTTAAGAAATTATGTAATGGTTATGGATATTGCCTGCAAATTTTAGTGATAATTATTGCAAAAAAGACTGTTCTAGTCTATCTGGAGTACTTTCATATGCCTTTCATTCTTATTGTGCGTATGATGTAGGAAGTAAGGAATACTTTCACTCAGATGCCAGCACATTTTTAATATCTTGAGTATAATATTGAGCTTATCTTACACGTCAAGAAACCTAAAACACCTCTAATGACTAGATTTGCTCCAAGTTTCTGGAATGTAGTTTAGGATTTGTTGCATAACACTCTTTTGACCAAACATCTCATGCGTGTTGCATTTTTTGTTTCATGCAATAATTTCCCTAAGAAATGCTTCAGCAAATGAACTTGGCTTGTTGACATCCTGACATAGGCCTGTATGCTGTACAGGTGTGGCTGTGGTATGACAGGGCAGATTTGTTTCTGATATTCCAATGATCCAATTTATGTTATCCTGTGATTGTATTTAATTTATCAATAGCGATTGATTATGTTGCATCATATATCACTATCTATTCAATCTCATTATTAACTGAATCATTTCACTGATTTAGGAAACGACACCATTAGCTGGCTCATCAGCTGGTGCAATAGTCTGTGTGGTAATTGCTTCTGGAAATAGCATGCAAGATGCCTTACAAGCAACCAAGCTTCTGGCTGAAGATTGCCGGGTTAAGGGCACTGCATTTCGGCTTGGGGTATTATTAATTAGCAGTGCTTTTCATTGAATTACTCTTTGTATACTTGCCCAGCACATCTGCTATTTATTAAAATATACTTGGTATTCTCTTTAATATGCTGTATGCATTTTCTTAACTAGTAACTCGTAATGTTAGCACATCAGGGCATAATTTGAAGTCATATGTTTTATCTAATGGTTCCCGTACATATTCTTAATATGTCAAATATTTCTATGTTGATGCTTTTTTGCTTGCTCTTATCATTTATTTTCATAAACATGCTTTGCAATGGATGTGTCATCTAACAGGATCAAGGAACCGGTGGTACCAACCCATCCTAATGGTACTGTACCAATTCCACAGAGAATGGCATGGGGAACAAGTATAGGACACTAGTTCCGGCATGAACCAGGATGTCCTGCCCATCCTGCTTGAAACCAGTCAAGACAAACCAGTTGCTTGATACCACTTGGCACTAATGGAGTCCCTTTGCTTTGATAAAAAAGGGTTGTGGCCCCCCTGTTGCTCTCTTTCTCTTCTCTGTAGTCACGAGTGGTTCTCAAACTTAGAGAGGAAGAGAGAAGAAAAAGCGGAGAAGAGAAAGAAAAGAGGGGAAGGGGGAGACTCAGTTCAGATGCAGCCTACCCTTGCTGAAATCCAACCTCCTTGAAGGATGTCGTTGCCTATGTAGGCACTATACGCCTCCTGATTAACTTATGTTTAAGTATCTTAAAATATTAAAAATTTATTAAAAATTCATTAAGGACCGAAAAGTTAAAAGATAAAAAACGAAAAACACATCCCGATACGGTACTGGATGCTAAACTGTCCCATGAATCAGGACAGTAGCATCTGGGTACCATATCTATTCTGGACTGGACTGCTATGATGGTCTTGCAAGATTTAGATCCTTATTTGGACTACATCAGAGTCCAGTCAAAGGAAAGAACTCGTCAAGTCATCTTGCTAACAAGCGATATCAATATGATAGCTAGATGTTTGAACACTTAAATTATCAGTTAAGGATCGGAAACAATGAGCGTATTGCAGATACTTTGAATGAGAAGTCAAGGTGATAATATCCTAGATGCAGCTTTTATAAACCTCTTTTACCTTCATTGTCCATGCTAGACTGATAAAGGTTTTATATATTGGTTTAGAAGAAGTATAGCCAAATTTTAACAGGAATTTATTGGCTGAAATGGAACATTTTGATTCTTGAACTGAAACTTTATCAAAACTGGAATAGTCTAGAATAAATAAATTGAATCCGGAAGAAGGGAAAACCTTTAAATCGAAAGATATAAGGAAAATTTGCAATCCATAAAAATAAGAAAATAATGAAGAGACAAGAAAAACACTCTTAGGCATGTTAGAGCTTGGTGGAACATTTAATGGCATGTTATCAAGGTTATCATAGTTTTAAAGCACAAATATGCCAAGCTTTTGGATCAAAACATTCTCCATTTGGTCCAACATTTTATGAAGTCCCTCCCCTCCACTGCACCCCCACCCCCTCCTGAAAGAAAGATGCATCTATATCTATATCGCTGAGTATGCACATGTCTGCTTGCGCATGTGTATGCATGCATGTGTATTGTGTGTGCCTGCTTGTATATGTGCATGTGTGTCTACATGTGCTTGGGTGTTGCCTTTGTGTGCATTTGTGCATGCAGATATGTGCAGGTAGATGTGCATGCACACATCCACCTGTTTATTTGAGAGTGTTCGGTGGGTGTGTGTGTGTGTGTGTGTGCATGAATGTGGCATGTATTTGTGCATATATGCATTCATTTGTTTGTGTTTATGCAAACTGTATAGTGGAAAGATGTTTCAATCAAATGTCATTGCCTAGTGCCACAGAGTCTTCAAGATGAGTGTATTGGCTTGAATGACTGTTTTACACAAAGAAAATGAGGTAGGAAATTATGTGGCTAGGTTTAGATGAATTTCCAAAATTTTACTAAGAGTATGAATGGAGAATTTCATGATTCTTTGAATAAATTAAGTGTTTTGACGTGCCACTAATTTTGCTGCCAGACCATGGTTAAAAATAATTGATTTCATGGCAGGTTTCTGCTCAATCTTATTGAAAAAAGCATTGATGCTATTTTTTTAGATGATTTTCCTTGTTTCAACTAAGCTCAGAAACGCAACTTATTTATTGTGAATACTTTCAAGAAATTAATATCTAAATTTCCAAACTTTATGTGTATTTTGGTTCTTTTGAGATTAAATCCTGTTTTCCTTGTATTTGAAGGTAAATTTTTCCTGGCTTTTGTTTTTTACATGCTTATGAACTTTTATATTGTATATCACTAGTGAGGTAGGATAGTTTGGAAATGGATTTTACGAGGAGGTCAGGAAAGAAGATTTATTAGTAATTGGGAAAAAGTTGTCCACATAATGTTTTTATGTGCATCATTTTCTATTATCTTTGCTTCTCTTGTTCGAATAAGAAAAATGAGCTTATTGGAGGGACTTATGAAGTGTATCATTAGGATATATAATGGGAACTTTTAGCAATCATTGTTTGCAAATTGCTCAGGTACTTTGTACTATCTCATACAACTTGACTTTGAGATTTTTGGTTCTTTTTTATTAGAGAGAGGGAGAGCTCTGTGGTTCATGGTATGCTCTAGAACTTGGGTATTAGTGATTTGGTCGTTTTTTGTAAAGAGGCAAAGGCAATGACTATATGACAAGGTTTGTCATCTCGGTACTAGGCCATGTACCGATACCATCATATTATAGTTTCGGTATGCGGTATGGTATGAGATTGTGAGACGTATCGAGTATTGTATGAGACTGCATACCGGTTCAATACTAGTATAGTCTAGTATGGTATATCTAGTGTGGTACAGCACTAACCAGTATAGCAAATCTTGATGCATGCATCATGTACAATTTCACTTGGATGTTTATGTACACATTTTGATTTGGTTTTATTTTATCGAGTTTATGATGTGGAGAGCTATTTACACTTGAAATCCTATAGGGTGTTTATTGTTTCAAGAATAGCTTTCAAAATGCATATAAGTATCCTTATATATGTGCATGCTTGATGCACTGGATTATTGTGAACAAATTTTTACTAATAAATACTTGACTAGATAGACCATGTGGTGAATCTTGAGTTGGGACAACTGAGAGCCTTATTTGGGAGAATAGTTGCAAAGAGCTTTTAATGCTTTGCTATGGTGCTTTCTCTAGTGTACTTGTATATATTCTTCATTCATAATCGTGTCCACCACTTCTTCCTCTTTTTTTCCTCCTTTTTTTTTTTTTTTGAGGACTATTGTTACCTTTAGGGATATTGACTTAAATTATTTAGCTACTTCATCATTCAAGCCTTTTTGTCCGTGTCTGCATTGCATGTCATGCAAGTGATAGGGAAGACAAAATGTACGGATCTATGATTTGTGATTCATTCATCAAACAGTATGGTTAGGACTTCACATCATGGTTTTTGAACTTCAAATCTAGGCTTTAAATGAAACTATTCTAGTTGATGAAATTAAAAGGATGTTGTATGGAAACATTTTAAGTTAATGACATTGAATAAAGAAGAAAAAGTCATGGTTGCCTACAGGTTGAGTAAGCATTGTAAAGAGGAATGCCCCCTCTACTGCCTTTTCACAAATTTTCTGTGGCAATTTGCCATGCTTATCAGGCCACAAAAAAGGCTAAAAAGGAAGGGAAAAAAAAAAGAAAGAAAGAAAAAAAAGAACAAGGCAGAAGGGGGAGAGGTGAACATGCATGGAGGGAAAAGAAATGAGAGGAGGGAAATATAGATCAATAGAGGAAACAGAAAGGAACTTTCCAGATTCAGAAAATGTGTTTAAGCTGATAGATGTCTTCACTGAGGAATAAGAGGGTTTGCTGAATGAAAACAGAAGGCCGCTCCGCTGCCACTACACCCATCAGCGCCCCCAAATCCAAATGCCTTGCCATTCCAACCACCATGTTGGCCTCCTCTACTGCTGCCGAAAGCAAACCCAAAGCCTCCATTTTCACCACCAGCAACATCCCCACCATCGCTGCAGCTGTTAATGGAGTTGGTGCTCCAGCTGAACCTGTAGGTGCTGTTCCAGAATTGTCCAGCGGAGCCGGCTCTGAAGCCAAAACTGGTGTTGCTCCTGGGTGCCACTGATATCATTAGTTCTTTCATTCTTTTCTGTGGGGTCTATGGAATTGACTTTTATCAGTCTGTGACTGTTTGCTTCTTCAGTTCTTTGGGTGTTTGAGTATTCCTTTGGAGTCTTTGCTGCTTTTAAAAGCTGCAATGGTTTTCTTGGTAATTTTCTTTTGGAATTGCAGGCAAGGCCTATGTTCCCTTCTGTTTGTTGCCATCTAGTTCTAAATTAATTAAATATGCATGATATACTTTTGGTTTTCCTGTAAGTAATTCTTTTTTTTTTAAAAATAAATTACCATAACAATTAGTTCTGAATGCTTCTTTGGTTTCTATAATCTTGCTTATTTATAAAAAGGAATGTGATTCTATTAGATTCCTCTATGTTATGATGTGCAGGCAGTACTTAGAGATGTTCTTATCAAATTTCTGCCAGAGGATGTGCACATTAGGTCAAATGGAAGGGTTCGTGGTAAGCTCACTTGTTCATGGCCAGAGAAGGCCTGAGTGAGTTATTCATTTTTAATTGGTGATATGTGCTTTCTTGATCCTAACTTTTTTAATTCTTGTGCCTACAGATGCATATGTTTGTCTCAGTATTCATCTCTCTTTAAATACAACTCTTTTTTTGCATTGTTATGTTTCTGTTGTACTCTTTTTAGGACTTGTTTTGTTTTTCCCACTACATCCGTACCTTAGAGCACCATTACTTACACTGATTTGTTAATTTTGCTCAGCTATCCTTTGGAAGATACAGGATTTTGTTATCTGATTCATGTCGCTTAATTTATCCATGTGTAGTACAATATCCAGTTAGATTCTTAATTTTGGACACTGTTTGCTGGCTGTAAGTTTGACCCAACCAAGTTGAAAAGTTTTATGGAGCCTCAAGGAATTTAATTCAAAATTTTGAAATGTTTTGAAAGTAACTTTAAATATCAGTACTTCTACAACTACTATTATCAGTGTCATCCAAGACAACCTAGATTTGTTGCGCTTCCTGATCTTCTTTTTGCACAGTTGCTGTCACTCAATTATTTTGGAGGCCAAAGGGTTTACTTGTGGATCAATTTGACTCTAAAGAAGACCTCATTAATGCTGTCTTCACCTCTTCCTTTATTCCAGGGTATGTTGATTCTGGATTTTGCTTTTATGCTTTTCAACTCTCATCTTGTGATTTTGGAGTGGTTTTTTGCACTTGTCCAGCTATGTGGCTCCGAGGCCTGCAACTATATTCCGTAACCGCTTGTGCATTGATGGCGGTTTGACATTGTTTATGCCACCAACTTTTGCTTCAGAAACAGTAAGTTCTCAGATATTCTTGCATATTTTTCTTGACTATTGCCTTCGTGAAAGCCTATTCGGTTTTACTCCTGCAGCCAATAGTGATGTGTCATTTCAGTAATGACATACTGTTCTGGTTTTTATATTTTAGCATGGTTCTAGAAAATGTCATGTCAATTTCAAAAGCACGTGCGAGTTCTTATGGAATCTAACATGTTTACAAATAGTAGCATTGACGTGAATGTAGAAACACACATTTGCTCATGCATGCTTATGTGTATCCTGACGATGTGTTTTCATCCAAGCGTGGGCCAAATGGGTGTATAATGATGGATCTAATGAAGTCTATTTTAAGCAACTGAGAAGGGGAGCCAGCATCTTAAATTCGTCACATGTGGTTGGTTGCCACATGAATAAGTTACCCAAATCCATCCCTAGCTATGACTTTTTTGTAACACAAAGAACTGGAACCCTTGTCCTCCTATGGTTCAGGCAACAATCTAGTTTTGCACAACATTCTCATCCCATGTATTTATCTTGTATGAAGACATATCTTATGCTAACATTGTTGCATAAACAATAACAATATGCATTTACGGGAAAAATGCAATGTCATGAATGCTTTACATTTACTAGGGCATATTGTTTTCCTGTAAATGCATATTGTTATTTTTTCCAAGAATCTTTTCCTTAATAGAATGGGGTTACACATTGTCTTTCTGAAATGAATTAAATAGCACAGTTCGTGATGAGTGTCAAATGACTTCCTATTCTTCATTGAAGCGCAATGTTGATCCGTTTTTCATAGATCTATCTATTTGAGACATTACGACCCTTATCCCGTTAGTTGACTTAATTGTGATGCTTATTACTATAGTAATGTGTAAGTGTGTGGATAGGTGGGTTCATGTGTGTGCAACAGTGCTTTATCAAAATAACATTGTTCTTTTTCAATTTTGACAATGCTGCATGGGAGTTCAAACCATGATTAAGCTTGTCAGAAGTGGGAAAAAAAAGTAGTTGCTATTATGAGGACACCACTTTGACACGGTGTCATATATGACTATAATTAAAATAAGATATATATGAGACAGTGGAAAGGCAATAACAACCATTATCTCATTAGAATAGGACCATGTATGAAGCACACTAGGCTCCGTGAAGAAGTCTGAGACTTGTGATTGGGTCATAACCTGATGTTTACCTCCTTTGCTTTGTGCCAACAGCTCTAGTTTAGGCCAGTTGGCAAGTAGGGGAACAACTCTAGATTTGTGATGCAGAGGCACAGCCTGTCAAAAGGCATGTGTTATTGACAGGTTGCTCCTCTTGGTTTGATATCTCAATAACACACTTATACGCTTTCTTTCCTGGTCACTTGTTAAATATGCAATTTACATATTTTCTCTTTGTTTCTCATGGAGCATTATTCTACACGCATGGTTTTGGCCTCTAATAATATATGCTTGACTTGAATCTAATTGTACCCACTGAATGGTTAAAATTGCCTGACCTGTACCCATCCTGTGGATCAGAATGGGTTAGGTCTCAGTTGCCGCACCGAAGAATGTCAGGGTGGACCAATCTCCACTATCAAGAGCAATAGGCTTGCACCAAATAACTAGCATCTAGACTTGACTAACCCATAGCCAGCCAATGGAACTAGGCAAGTTCAAATTGGGCTGATCAAAAGTGAATCAAGTTGGTGATGTCCCAAATTGGCTGACATTAGTCTGATTTTCAGACTTTTGTAGCTGCATAACTCCAAAGTAATTGCTAAGTCTCAATTGCTTTGATTGGTTTATCAAATGAAACAATAGGCTGCAGATGCTGCTTCTTTTCTTCTTTTCTTTTTTTTTCTTGTTTTGTTGGGGTGGGGGGGGGGGGTTCTTACATAAGATTTCCTCTTGAATTTTATTGTTAGACCACCTTGCTGCATGAACATATATAAGCTCAGGTTGGATCCTTGATCCGTGAGTCACTACAAATCCATAACTTACATCATAATGTTTTGTTGCATTCTAATGCCTTTGCTTGTCAAATTAATACAAAATCTGGGAGACACCCTCAGAGGCCACCAGATAACCTCACCTTGTACCAACCACAAGTTTTCTGGAGGCCATTTAGATACAAGCAGTGCTTCTTAAAAAACATATTTATAGAGTATTATATTAAAGGAATTCTCTATATATGTCTTTTTGTTATAGGTGATTTTAGTCAAAATGAAAAACTTGGTGTGACTGCTTATGAGTGTTAATTGCAGGTTCGTGTCTGTGCTTTCCCTGCCAACCGATTGGGATTGAATGGGATCGGAATCAGCCCACATTGCAATCCAGAGAACAGAGCTACTACTCGACAGGTGCTTTTAGTTTTTCAAAGCCAGACTGTCAACACATCCTGCATTTGCAAATTCGTACCTATTAGTAACTGTTTGCTTCTGCCAATTTCAGCTCTTCAACTGGGCACTGGAACCTGCAGAAGACTATATCCTTGACAAACTGTATGAGCTCGGATATTTGGATGCAGCCGTCTGGGCTGAGCAGAATCCTGTGGAGTCAACTGTGAAAGAAGGCAGCATTAGCAGTCGAATTGTCATAGATGCAGGCAGCACTAACGGTAGTCAAATTGTGAAAGATGCAGGCAGCACTAATGGTAGTCACATTGTGGAAGATGAAGGCAGCAGTAACAGTATGTAATTGAAATCAATCCTATGAATAATTATGATGCCAAGAAACCTTTTTGTGATCACATGAGGAAATCCAACTCAAAGAGAACCAAGATATGAGGCAGTCTGGTCATAGATAACAATATAATAATTGATTTGGATGGAGAAGCCGAGGAGTGAAGGCTTGCATGGGACAAACCAAAATAAAAGAGCTTACAGAAGATGTCAGGATTTTCTTTTAAAGTTCTTTTTTTCAATTCATACCAATCGTAACTTGTAAATCTGTAGCTGCAAAATAAATATTCGATTATTCTCAATTTAAATTGTGGTATGTAAATCTTTTTTAGTTTTAGCTTCAACAATTGAAATGTGGGTTCAATTTCCTTTTGGAGAGGAGTCATTTAGTGATGGCTTTATTTTAGAATCCAAATCAGTGTGAAATCAATCATTGCACAAGTAATGATGAGTAATCTAGATTTAAGATTCAAATTGTTGGTTCTGATTTATAACATTTAGCATACCTAAACGCTTGCTTTGAGGTACCTTAGGTATGCATCCAGTTGTTACAAAATGATGGCACCAAGCTTTGCTAAAACTAAGGTTGATGTTATGGATGGAGATTATCTTAGCGGATCATGATAGACACATCTTAAACATATGGACCAAAAGTGGATGTCCTCGGTACTTTAATACCCCAACTCAAATCAAAACACGGTCTGCCGTTAAAACAGCTTACGTTGCATGAAGATACTGCATGGTCAAACAATTCTTAAATGGCAACTTCTGTACTTCTAGGAATGATGCTCCAATCTAGTGGAATACAAAGCAACAATTCTTTTTTGTTTGCGAACTTTTATTTTTAATTACTCGACGACTCTTCTACTCCATAGTGTGTTTCAAGGCCTGCTGAGCCAGCTTGTCTCTTGTTTGCTGCAACCACCTCGGATTTGGAGCCCTGCCCTGCACTGCCCCTGGTTTTCCCCTGGCCGCTTTTGTATCTGTTGATTCTTCTTGTTCATATATTATCCATGAATTAGCTGCTGTATTCTGTATCCAGAAAGAGTTTTATAAGGGAACCCATCAGGCATCCTCCACCACTGCAAAGCTAGGTTTTGCTGTCTGAACGGCGACCCAGAACAGCATCAGCAATGGTCAGACCAGGTTTTGCGCTCTGAACGGCAACATAGAACACCAGTAGCAATGGGTCAAAGACTTGTTTCAGATCCACCAAGTAATGTGCTGGTTGTAGCATGAGAACCTAGACCAGAAGCGAGTTCAGCTCAAATCTGGGGCCACCTGACAGAGATTTAGCCTAACCCACTTTCGGCCCTACTCGAGGTTTGCATTTCAGATATAAAAGATTCCACCTTTGGGATGCGAGTAAAAATACATTGCGTGCTTGAGTCCCGTCTCTAAAAGGCCCCAGAAGCAGCCGCCTGCCTTCATCATCTGAATTTATTTCATCCTTAGCTTCTTTATCAGCTTTCAGTTGGATCAGCATCGGATGCAGTTCAGATCCTAGAAGGCTCGGAAGGGCATTTTAATATCCAAACCAGCCAGGCAAATCATGACTCACTAAATATATGTTTTTCATCACCGCATCATGTACATACAGTGCAGTTACAGACAAATGGACCAAATAGCCTGCTATCCAAGCCCGCTACATATGATACACATCCTGTACCAACTAGTACTAGAAAACCGATGAGAGAAGGCAAAAATACAAAAGTTAAAATGGTACAAAGAATAGTAATAAGGAGACCGCTACCCAAGCACTGCAAGATCTCAGCAGGTGATCGTTGGCTCCCCAGCTTGAGCAAATCTCTTTAACAATTAGTGTTTTAAGTTCAATGAGCAATCATTCTCGCTTGTCCTCCTCAACCTCATCTTCAAGACTAAAGGCATCAGTGTGACCTGCACTCCTTTCTTTCTTATCAAGCTTCACCATTCCTAGGTCACCATCGGATGTCCCTTTGGTTAGAGACTGAGCTTCTTCATCATCATCTTCTCCAGTTTCACCAGAATAGGCATATCTGTTGTAAAAGGAAGAAAGTTAAAAGCAAAAACCAAGGCCTTCTTCGAAGGGTGCAGTGCAATAATTTTACCTTTGAGAGCTTTGAGATGGTGCCCACAGATAGCACACAACACAGAGCAAGGCAAAGGAAAGAATGTCCCAGAAGGCAGTGATGATCCATGCACTCTGCCACCGTTCACTATAAGGGTCTGTTGCCTTGAAGTAAACCTACAGAACGGAGAATTTTGTTTAGACGCTAGGCATTTTCTTTACTGCAGCAAGAAGTTTTGCGATTTCACATGTATGTAAAATGTCAAATTTTGTTTTTGCAGCAGCACGTGTGAAATCACGGTTTACAGAACCTTTCCACCACGTGCATTTATATCCCGTATTATCATGTGATAATTTTTACAACCAAAATCCTAAATCTAAGACATCCCTGTGGTACACATTATAAGGGAGAAAGATTGGTAAACACTCACATGCTTTTTCAGATTCGAATTCCTTTTAGTTCTCTCTCTCTCTCTCTCTACCCCCCCCCCCCCAACAACTCACACACAATCATAAGAATAATGGAAAATTAAACTACAAATGAATCAGGAGCATAACCATCCATAACAAATTATTGCAGAAAAACAAACATTCAACAATAAAAAGGTTCACACCCATCCATCAAACATTAGTTATTTTAAAGATCAATTTGTGCTAGGTTAGTTTAGTAAACACTAAACATAACACGTTGATAGATATTAACTCATTATGTAGTAAATCTTGTATTCCTATACAGAAATCCTCCAGCTTCTTAAAACAATGTTAACTCCATGTTCTGGAGGTCACATGAAGTTTGTTCTTTGTTTTTCATTTTTCATGATAAATAATCAGTTTGCATGAAAATGTGGTATTATCATCAGCATTCAAGTCATTCTTTTGTTCAACTTAATGCTTTATTGGTTCTTCAAAAAAACTTAAGAGCGTGTTCACTTCCAGGAAACTGGAAAAGTTTTCCTTGTTTGAACACGTAAGGTCGTTTCCCAAATTCTAGTGGAAAACCCTGTTTTCTAGTTCTCCAAAATTATAACAGAAAACTAGAAAATGACTTGACCCATGTTTTCCTACTTCTCCCGTTTAAATTGGGGCAAGGCTTTTCCACATTTTCTCAATTGGAAAACACGGGAGCTTCCCACGTTTCCAAGCCCAGAGATAAAAAAAAAGTAGGCCCCATCTTCTTTTTTCCATTTCAGCCTCCCTTCTTAATAAAATAAACAAAAAAACAGTAGAAAACATTCTCAATAAAATAAACAAAAATAATAGTAGAAAACATTCTCAATGTGAACACGTTTTCCAGTTCTTGGAAAACAGGTATCAGCCGAACATGTTTTTCTAACTAGGAAACAGGTATCATTTGAACACATTTTCCCGGATTTTTCACTGTTCTCTGTGGAGAATGAAAACTGAGAAAACATTGGAAAATTGGAGTTAGAAAACTGAAAAAATAATCTGCCAAATGAATACAACCTAAATGTTTTATTGGGCAACTAGCACAATTCCATGCTATGCAAATCCATATTACACCATATACAAGCACTCATCCACATGCAAAGACATAGAACCATGTTAATTCACACTGTAAAACAACATTAAGATTTAAAAAGAACATTTTCTTTTGCAAATGAAATTACTTCAGGTTGCTCTGAAAAGATGAATGTATCATGTATGTGTTTGGAACACTATAGTTATGTCTGATACTTAACGCAACAATAATGAATCCTCTTATAAATGCATCATTATTTCTAATATAACCTATGAAAAAGGCACATCAAATTCAATATTAACTAAAATAAGTATGTAATGGTGATGAATTGGTTGCCATGGGAAACAACAATTACAAAGATTTGATTTTAAAATTGTTTCATCTTATAAGTATAAGATCTATTGATTTTAATCAGTACATAAACGATATATTGCTTGACACCATGGTTAGCTAAATCAAGCTCAACTGCTCGGTTCACCCTGTACCAAGCTGAACCAGTGCAGGGCCCGGGTCGGTTTAGCCTTCTTTCTCGAAACCTCCCCCGAACCGCCTCTACCGAGGTGTATCGCCCCATACCGAAGCATACCGCCTCCATACCATACCGAACTAAAGCGTATAGACCTATACTGAGATAAAAATTTAAAAAAAATAGTTTGACTCTGCTGAACCAGACCAAACCATCTAGTTCACCCTATATGGAGCCGAACCAACTGTCGACCGATATGGGTCCCGGTTCTAGTTCTACGGACTTTGGTTGACACATATATAGATTTATACTTATTGATAGTAGGTTAGATATATCATAACTCTAGATCAATACCTAACACCCAAAGCTATGCAGGTTCACATTTTCTTTACAAATCTCGTATGTTTTGCATGGCATGCCATGATACAAAGACAGCTGAAACTATGTTTTGGACCAGAATTGGATATAGCATATGTTTTACAATTGGATATAACATGGTATGAGATCCATTAAATCTCTATTATATATATATATAGATAGATAGATAGATATATAACAAACCGAAAATATAACATATGTTTCACAAATGGATACAGCAGCAGACGATAACAAGAAGAAATGTTAACCACATTTAAACCAAATTCATGAATGGGCAGTAAAGGACTAGCACAAAGCTTTGAAGGAAAAACAGCTATTCATATTTTAAAATTCTGCAAAGCAACATAACAACATTTTATAAAGTAAGAAGGAAAATGCTGAAGCTGATACTTCAGAGAGTGCAATATAGAATACCGAACACTGAACAGAACATGCTTGAAATCAAAATAGTATTAATTGAAAGGAAAATATTGTTTTATTAATTGAAAGGAAAATATTGTTAACAGTAAACATTCGAGTGTAACAAGCATAAAATGCTACGATCAGATATTCTTCTTCCAGTATCAAATTTATGGATTTTAACACAAAATTCTGCAACTTTCTGTACAATATCTCAACCATCATTATGGAGTTCAGCTATGGAGCACAACTCTAAGAGGCTTCACAGGTAAATGAATTATTTATGACTGCTCATCAATCATTAATCCTCCAATTAGTGGAGCAAGATGCCTGGCCAAGAAAATTTTAAGCAGAACAGTGGCCTTGCATAAATCTGAAAAGTCAATTGGTGCAAAGGGAGGTCTACCTAATTATAATAGAAATTCTGGCGCACGTATCTAGAAGCAGACAAAAGTTAGAATGAGTAGAGAAGAGGGAAAATGACAAGGTTTGGTGCAAGGAATTTTGTTCCTCTCAGGGCCATTTCTTTATATCCTCATGGAATACAGGATTTTACAGAGCTTGGTTTTATTAGGTTGTGTTAATCAATATGTCCATAAATATGCCAAGCCGAGTTTAAGGTAATACAGGCATCCACAAATCCAACCTTTTACCCTCTAAGGCCCACCTTCATAAAAACCAAATAATCCACACCATGATCACATCCACCCAACCAAAATGCTAACCCCTCAGCTCTTTCAGCATCCAACTCTCTCTTCCATCTCTCCTTCATCTACGCTCATCACTGGCACTCTTCTTCCTGCAGCCATTCCTTCCGTTTCCTCTCCTCCATCCACCACCACCACCGCTTCCAAATCTTGCATTTTCCTCTCCAATTTTGTTTATCATCTTTGGTTCCCCAAACTACAATACGAAAAAATTTCCCAAAACCCACGGGAAGAAAACAGCAGTCTAAATGAGCAGATGACATAACTTTTAGCAATGCCACTCTAATGACCCAATTAATAAAAACAAGGTTTTGCAAAAAGAAACCAGTAACTAATAACCCCTTGGGCATAAATTACAAGGTAAGAAACAAACTAGAACATCATCTCAAAATTGTGATCGGACTATTGATAATTTCAAGAATGAAGAAGTCTCCTCCTTGGATAGCATTTGAGTACAACAGGTTCCATCGTGGCATATGAAGAATGTCATACTTTAATTTCAGTACAATGCACACATGTAACCCAAATAAGAGAGAGAAGATTTAAAGTGCCTGCTCTCAAGTTGTTCATTCCATGAGAAGTTACATACTGAAACTTAATTCAGTCAATGTTACTTTGATAGTTATAATGGGTCAGTGTGGAACATGTCAATGGCATTTCTCCAAACACCAAAATAGATACAAAAAATGCACATACATGTACTTGGATGAAAAACCACTACATGTACATGCATACCATCCAAGGATTCTGAAACCATCCCGAATTATCCAGTTCTTGGCATACCGAGCCATGCTAGCAGTGAACTAAGATAGTTCTAACATTGGAAATAACAAATCGGCGAAGGATGGGGGAGGGAGAAGGAAAGAGAGGAAGAGAGAGAGGGGTGCGGAATGAAAGGGAGAGGGAGAGAGAGCTGTCGTAGGCTGCCAAAGGTTGCAGAACGCGCCAGAGGGCCAAAGGAGGGGCTCCGCCCTCATCTTAGTCGAAAAGGGGGTCGTTGCCCTTGTTTTAATTAGGAGGAGAGCAAAGCCCCTCCGATAGCCTTCCGACCGCCTTTGGTGGCAATCCGATAGCTCTCCCTCCCTCTCCCTCTTTCTTTTCCTCTCTCATGATCTTCCTATCCTCTGCCCTCGCCATCATGTTGAGCCGTGCTCCATCACCTCCACCATCCTTCACCATCTCTCTCTCTCTCCCTCCCCCCCTCCGCCACCCCCCCTCTCCCACCTTCTCTGCTATGTTGATTCGGGCCTGGCACTGAATGGTATGGGTGCATACCAAACCATGCCACTGGCCGACTGGTCCAGGATCTAATACCAACATAGCGAACCTTACCGCTATCAAATATAATATCTATATGTTCCTCACGAAATAAAAATACTATAGAAATAAGTTGCAAACAATCTACAAACAACAACGCCAACTATGAAAAGGATTCTCATAAAAATGTTCGGGGACAAAATGCTCCATCAAACTTTGCAACCATAAGTCATGCCCCTCTCTCTCCCTAACATGCCGCTTTCAATTTTTAAATATGTTTTTTTCTTTTTCTTAAATATGTTCCAGTACTGTAGTAGGCTAAAGGTATTGATAACCGGTTAGCTAGATTGTATGATTTTTTGCTATATACTTAGGATTTGTCTAGAACAATCCCAAATATCTACACAAGCATTGATACCCATACAAATCCAAACACCATATTTGAGGGATAAGAACCATAGTAACACAACGTTCAGTCTATAAGAAAGACATACAAGACTGCATGATCCAATAATGAGTCAAATCATCAGCAATCAGAGAAACTAAATGAAAGTTACAGTAATCTCTATGAAATGCTGCAATTAATTATATGTTTCCAATGATCAAAGTGAGTAGCTGCTAATCATCATGATGCTCTTTCATAAACCTAGTAATACTATATAATTATTTTATAGTTCCCTTATGCATATACATATGTGAAACATACATACCACTCCTCACATTTTGAGTAAGCTTTCATATTGCTTTATTTTTAGTAAAATATCTATTTTATGCATGGTAGGTGAAGAGATACTTTTAGTAAAATATCTATTTTTGCAGACAAGGTATTGCAAAAGGAAATACTAAAAAGGCATAACAATTTCAAGTAAAGCAAATTTCATGATGAAAGAAAAGAGAAAAACATATTATCTTGCTTTTTGCAGACATGAGGAATGAATGTTTCCTTTCTTTCTTTTTCTTGTTTCCACATGCATATTTAGTTCCTAGGTTAAAGGGTAAAGCAACATACTGAGTTAATAGACAGATGAAGAAAGCTTGATAATGATGCAAGAAGACTTGCAGTATGAATCTATGATCTACAAATAATACTGTTACTGAAGCTAACTAGAAGTTGCTTTTCTACCTCATATCCAATCCAAGCAACGGAAGCGATCACAGCAATTGCCAATGCATTAGTAAACTTCCTGTATATGTCCAACTTCACAGAACTTCTCCTTGCCTAAAAGGTTTCACACTTAAACCATGTTAGAACATAGTGCCCTTGGCATAAGAAACTGACAAAAGAGTAAGTTAACAGAATTTTCAAAATCATACTAATGTAGTCTAGCACTGCAACTGATGAAACTCTATATTCAGGTTTAGTTTTATATACCTGTAGCTTTTCCAGCGTCCGAGAAAGAGAGGTAAAAATCCAGAGTATTATGAAAGCATCCAAGAATGCATCAGGAAGGACGAGGAAAAGCCTAGCTTTGCCTGAAATGTCATTAATGGTTCCAACATTTTCTGCAATATCCAGTAACTCTGATGCCAAAAAATAGGTTATTCCGAGAAGAAGCACCTTTGAGGTAAGACCTCCAAGAGTTGGCCGGACAACACCATATCCCATTGAAACAGAAAGTATAAGTAGACGCGAAACTGTTTTTCTAACAGCTCCAACAGTCACCACCCAAGTTGTTATTCCAACAGGCCTCATGCCAGTGTTATTAAAATTCAAATATTCAAAGTACCATAGAGTCATTTCAAACAAGCCAAGAGCAATAACTAGGGTGATACAGTTCTGTAATGGCAGTATATCCTTCCAAAACCTTACATACTGAGCAAACCAAATGATACTTAGCAGCAAATATGCCATTGACATGAATATGTAGAATCTCATTGAGGGAGCCATCCTCCCCGGCAAGTAACCACCAGGGTTTTTCCAGATTGTTTTTCCACTCACTGAGAGTCCTCTCAACTTTGGGTCACAAGAGATAAAGAACAAGTTATACATTCCAGTCTTTGTTATATTTATATCCTTGGCTTTCAATACTGTTGATAGATAATTTGCACTAAAGTGTACACTTATTACAACAGGCCAGTTCAAATCTACAGATGATGGTCTCTTTATGACTTCGCCTTGCTTGCAATCCTCAAGCTTAGCAAGATCAGGGGTACAACATATAGATCTTTGTCCACCATAAGCAGATCCACCAATATTATCCCGATCAGATGCTTCAAATATAATAACTTGGATCAACCCAGTACTATGCTCCATGCTTGAATGCTGCTCAGCTGCATACTTTGTCCTCCAGAATGTGATGTTCTCAAACCTGAGACCATTAACCAATTAGATGTGCAAAACAGTGGATTCTAACAGAAAAGATTATGTACTTCATAATAAACAAAAAAAAAGTTATAAGCATATGGCTTGTTGAGTGCGTTAGGGACAAGTGTTTGAAGCAAGCATAGAGTGTCAGCTAAATGCATGCATACATATACACAGATATAGAGGCCAAGAGGAGTCACCAAAAAGTTAGTAATGTGACACCAAGGACTAAAATATTGCATCTAGTGCACATGACAGCCAAAATTTGAGCAGTACACAGCTACACATCATATCATATCAGACCAGCCAAAATTTGAGCAGCACACGTCCACCCCTAGTGACACCAATGAAAGCATGGTGCCAAACCTTAAAGATGTGTCTTGCATGTGATTTATTAGGAAAACATATAGATAATGGAAATGATATTGATGTTGCAACCTGAAACAAGATCTATTAAATCAAATAAATTCCAATGAGCTTCAAAAATGCAAAGCATGGATCTCCTATTATTGAGGGGAATTGGATCAGCTTTATGGATCCTCATTTACCAACATTCCTATTCATGGCTATCTCTAATGTTATTTCAAGCTTTCCATATCTTTTTCCACAACTCCTATCTATGTTACCTTAGGTCCTCCATTCTCTTCATGAATCTATCAAAAACATGTTTCTCCTTCCCCAAAATCCCTTCATGTCAAGGTTTTTATGCCAATAGCATTTCATTTGGTTCTCCATCACTTCATTCTTGTTTGTTGCAAACTCAATTGTCACTTTATCCTTTCCAGTTTTGCAACATACTCAAATGTATGGCACATTTTGACATCGGCCAGAAAATGGCCCATCAAATTCTTATGACTATCTGACATTGTTTGTTGATATTGATGAGAAATGATGACATTATTAACCAAAGACTTGTTCACTTGCACGCCCATTTCTATTTTCTGTTCTTAAAAACAAAGCCGAAAAGAACAAGGAAGAGAAACAAAAAGACGTCTTCTTGAGTTTTTCTCTTTTTGCATTGTTCAAAGCAGATTTTATATTAAAAAAAAAAGAAAAAAAAAACTTATGCTAACAAGACTCTTATGAAATTGTATAGTCTTTAAGTATTCAAACTCTAGTAATATGAAATGGTGGTTTTCATGCAAATGAACTGTTCTCCTTCAAGAACTCACTCTATCATAATCATTTCCAGTTTTTTATGCACACTTTAAGTGGTATCCACCTTGAGATTATCATATCTGCTCCACTCACCTTACCAACATCCTAACTAATGCAGCATAGCTGATCTTACATATTCTAGGGCACCAGCTGAGTTAATCCTAGACCACACCAAATCATTCTAGTAGAATTTTATCCACGGTTCTATATCCTGGCCGGACGAGGGGCATCTAGATCATCCCATCCCGTTCCTGTAAGAGATCGAGAACGGGAACAGGATTGCGACTCCAAAAACCATCCACGCGGGCAAACAAAAAGAAAGAGAAAAGAAAGAAAGGAGGGAAAGAAAAAGAAAGGAAGGAAAGAAGAAGAAAAAAATGAAAGAAAGAAGGGAACCTATCGGAGAAGAACATGAATGAAAGAAGGAAGAAATGAAAGATCATTTGCTTTTCCATACAAGGAGCTCTTCCATTCTCCACGACAGCCGTCAACCGCTCCTTTTCAGTGTAAAATCTCACTCCCATTACCCAAAATTCAGTCCAAAAACGCTTTTCAAAGAAATTCTTTAGCTCCATAACTTACAATAAGATGGATTAGAAACAGATCGAACTGATCTCAGTACAACAACACCTCATCAAAACTACTCCTTTGGTAACCTAAAATCAACCGAATGGCTCCAGTTATCACAAAAATCAAATCAATGAGTTGTGGAACTGTTCCATTACCTGATATAGGAGCGGCCATCATCGATCCCGGGGGAAATTTTGGCGGCAGCGGGATCGGAGGCAACGATCCCCTCGCTGCCGCCGGAGAGGAGGAAGGCATTGCCGACCTCCTTGAAGGGCTCGTGATCGTAGGTGTGGATCGAGCCGTCGACCCTCCGGAGATCGGTGAGAGCGGTGGCCAAGAGGAGGAGGAGGAAGGAGAGAATGGCGGAGATCTCCATGGAAGGGAGGCAGAGATGAGAGGAGACAGAGATCAGAGATCTCAGCGGAGGGGCGGACGGGCTCAGAACCGCCTCGGCGTGGTGCGGTGGGGACGGCCCCAGAAATAGAGAAGGACCGAGGCGGGGCCCTCTGGACGGAGTTGGTGCGAGCTGTGACGCGAGAATGAGCGACTGCTATTTAAGTATTATTACGCGGAGCCGACGAGCACCGACGGGAGGGGGAGAGGGTGAAATTTATGTGCGGGCGCACGCATAAGAAACATCAAAGCACACAATGCACGTTTGGATGGCGATGACCTGGGAGCACCCTGCCATGTGGCTGGGTTTGGAGGTGATGCTCCGAGGTTGTCGGTGCATGCTCGCATGATTCTGTTTATACATGCACCCGCACACGACTTCCTAGTCTCGGCAGTTTTTAGGTGGTGATAAGAAGGTGCCTCAATTTGATTTTACCGTAGCCAATGCGGAGGAGTCCATGATCTTTCATTATAATTAATTATTTTTATAATTTATATTATTTTAAAAATATTTAAATTTTAAAAAATATTTTAAAAATAAATTTATTTATTTATTTAAAAAAAATAACTATAGTATCACAAGATAGTTTAAGATAGAATCTATATAATAATAATAAAGTAATACACAGATATTAGAAGTGGTATTCCGTATTGACACGTAAGATTATAGAATAATCTCTCATAATGCCACGTGTCAAATTTTATTTTTTTATTTTTTCATATTGACACGTAAGATTATAGAATAATCTCTCACAATATCACATATTAAGTTTTATTTTTTTATTTTATATTTTTTAAATAAAAATAAGAAATAAAAATGTAAATAGTATGATAAAAAAAATTATCTATCTATATCTATATAATAATAGTAAAGCAATACACGGATATTAAGGTTGATATTCCATGTTGACACATAAGATTATAGGATAATCTCTCACAATGTCATGTGTCAAATTTTATTTTTTTATTTTTTATATTTTTAAATAAAAATAAAAATATAAATGGTATGATAAAAAAATAATATTAAATACATATTTGGGAGGTCATCTTTGGAAAGAAAAATTTTCAGAGACCCTTTTTTGATCTCATCAAGAAATTAATTGAGGAGAATAATTTTTAATAAAAAATATTATCATTATTAATTAAATTCATGCAATGTAGGAGTTGAGTGCTAGTTTTGAGTATGACAATAACTGTGCCTCTATATGGTTGGATGTATTCCAAACTATAATCTATATATCTAATATACATATTATAAAGCAGAAACTGAGAGAAAGTTTCTTAGCATTTAAGATTGTCTACGTAAGCAATTTTTTTCTATGCCATATCTCTTTCTACCTAACAATCTTTCAAGCATTAAATTCAAATCTTGGATTAATAAAAATCTATATTAAATTATCTTTATATGAATTAAATTATGTTATTAATGTATGGTATTATTGCATTAATTTTTATAATTAAAGTCTATTTATATAGATAGTTGAGAATATAAAATGGCACTAAAAATTTGAATGAATATTATTTTATTATTTATATATAATTTTTTTTTCAACATGATTATATTTAGAATCCGTGCGCAATGCACAGGCTCAAAACTAATATATATTAAAATGGAGGCATCAGTGATCGTTCACCACATGTCCACTATACTCGTCAGACTATCTGCCATGCATCCACTCTACTCATAGCGCTTCTCACTTATCAAATAAGTCTACAGGTAATGCAAAAAGTAAAAACATAGAAGGTGAAAAAAAATATAATTAAAAATATTTAAAAATTATTTTATGTCAAGAACAACTCTTAGTGCTCAACCAATTATAAAAGGCTTATTGTAAAATAAAGAAGCAGTTGAAAGGTATGATCTTGCAATGGCAAAATGGATGATAGTTGCAATAGTGCCATTTAATGCTGTCGGCTCTAAGTATTATCAGTGCATGATAGATATCATAGCTAGTATGGGACCTAGTTATAAAGCTCCAAATTTTTATTCTGTTCGTGGTTATTTGTTAACCAAGAATATTGATGAGGTGAAAAATTATGTTGAAAGCTTTTGTGCTACATGGAAGAAAACAGGATGCACAATTATGGCTGATGGATGGACAGATCAATGTAGGAGAATTTTGATTAATTTTTTAGTTTATTGTCATAGAGAGATCATATTTTTGAAGAGTGTAGATGCTTCAGATACTTCAAAGATAGCTGATATGTTATACAAGTTGTTCAAAAAAATTATTATATCCGTTGGTTCTGAAAATGTGGTTCATATAGTGACTGATAATGCTGCAAATTATGTTGCTGTCGGTAAAAAGTTGGAACAAGACTTTCCTATTCTTTTTTGATCACCTTGTACTGTTCATTATCTTAATCTCATTATGCAAGACATTGGTAAGTTAGTTACAGTTAAGAACACAGTAGCCCATACTATAGGTATCACAAAATATATTTATAATCATTGTTATCCTTTGTATTTGATGAGAAAATTTACTAGTAGAAAGGAGATAATTCGTTCGGCACCCACATGTTTTGGTACCAATTTTATTGCTTTACAAAGTATTTTGGGCCACAAAGATGCATTAAGAGCAATGGTGACTTCTAGAGAGTGGACAATTTTAGCTTATGCTAAGGATAGTAAAGGAAAAAGGCTCACCAATGATGTGCTTAATTTTTTTTTTTGAAATGAATGTGCAACCATTGTTAAACTAACGGAGCCTTTAATTCGAGTTTTGAGGATTGCTGATAGTGATGATAGACCTTCAAAGGGCTACTTGTATCATGCTATGCATCAAGCTAGAGATAAAATGATCAAGAGATTTAGAAGGAGAAAGGCTGTAGTTGAACCTTATTTGAGGATAATTGATTCTCAGTGGGATTTGCAATTACATCAAAATCTTTATGCAGTTGGATTTTGGTGGAATCTTTATTTTCAATATGACTCAGAACTTATGGATAAACATTCTCGTAGTGTTTCTAGACTCTTAGATGTCACAGAGAGGTATTCATTTAGTAATCCAACCTTGCAGGATAACTTAACTAATGAGATGGGATTATTTAAAAATGCAAAGGCTGACTTTGGACGCTCATCGACTATAAATGATCAAAGTCGCTTGGCTTCAGGTAAGCTTGTTCCTTAGTTGTCCTTATACTTTCATTGATATAAAGTTTTTTCAATTGCATTCTATTTTAACAAATATAATATTTTATATCTAGATGAATGGTGGGTCACATATGGAAGTTGTGTATCTAATTTGCAAAAGTTAGCTATTCGTGTTTTAAGTCAAACTTGTAGTGTGTCCGGATGCGAGAGAAATTGGAGCATCTTTGAACATATTCATTCTAAAAAGAAAAATAAGTTAGAGCACCAAAGGCTTAATGATCTAGTATTTGTGCACTACAATTTGAGACTACAACAAAGGTAATTTTATTATGAAAGATACCCAATTTTTTTATTTATATTTTATTATTTAATTTTTAAACTAATAAATATTAAATATAGATTTTATTTCAAGGGTCGCAACTATGATCCTATTGACTTTGAATTGTTTGGTGATAATCATGCGTAGGTATTAGTTGATGAGCCATCAGAGTTAACTAGTGAGGAATTGAAAATTTTGCACCGTGAACTGGCATCATGTTTTATTCAAAAAAATGATAATAATGATGAGCAAATTATTTTATTATATAATTTATGAATAAAATATCATTATAATTTTATGAGATATGATTTTTTTTTTTAACTTTTTGTTAAATTTATGACTTTGTAGATATATTGAACTTAGAAGATTTGGATGGTGATGATGGTGAAAATAATGAAAATGATGTCAATAGGAGAGAAGATGGAGGAGATGAAAATATTGTAAGTCAAGAAGATGTTTTTACAAATATTGATATAAATTTCAGTCCATTAACTTGAATTTTTATGTTGTGTACTTGTTTATCACTTTTAACTTTTTTTTAAAAGATATTGAAGTGAAATATCGTATATTATTGTGTACTTGTTTGTTAAAACTGTTCATCTTGCTAGCAGATGTGGATGGTTATGTTTTAAAATTGGATTATATGTTTGAGCTTGTATCAAATTTTGGTGTTTCTGGATATAAGGTTAGCAGTTGGTTGGGTTCATATATCTTTACCAGCTTCGTTTGTGTGGTTGAATAATACATGCTTGCTAACTGCTAAAATTTATAAATTCATGGCTTGTTATCTGATGAAGCTTTTTATGATTTATGTTATTATGGGTATAATATACGAGGTACCATGGATTATGTGATGGAATATCAAACAAGTTTAAACTATTAGTTAAGTAGTTATTATAAATTTATAACTTTATGCATTAAATCTTTATATTCATGAATATTTTAATCTAGTTATTTATATTTATGAGATTATAGTTGTATTTCATTTGTATTTTGATATTTACAGTATTGGAATATATATTATCAGAACTATTATTGTATTTCTGGATATAAATAGATTATTAAATTTTATATTTTATGCTTTATGCCTTAATATGTCGGTTCAATCATGGATGTGATGGTTGGATCGCTGATCCACTGATCTGATGTCTTGTTTGGATCGAAGTATGGATTGAGTTTAATAACTTTATATCCCTCTATTAGATGATATTTTTTTATTGCATGGGTCAATTAGTATTAGCTTAGAACTCATTAAGTATCTGCATAGAAAATCACAAACCAGTAGGCATAGTATAGCATTGAAGTAGTCGATTCACATCATTTATTATGCTATACATATTATAAAACACGGAATAGCAACAATTTACTATGCTTTTGGTAAGTTTCTTCATGCGTGCGTGCACATAACAATAAAAATGTTTTGGAAATCTTTCACTCAGCAATTAGTGCATGTTGTAATTATATCCAACAATTGTTCCACTTAAAAAAAAGAATTGACATACTTCTAATCTTCCGCATGCTTTCAAAATAAAATCAAATACAAGTCATTCTTGTTTGATGATTTATTTAGGGTACATTTGGTTACACTTTTTGATTTTTAATTTTTAATTTTCAAAAAATATTTTTTATTTTTTTTATTTTTACTATTGAGTAAAAATAAAAAAAACAAAAAGTATGGTCGGTAACTATGTTGCTATAAAGCAAAAAATAATATTTGGAGATGGCAGGTGAAGAGCTCGATGAAAAAGAAGAATTCGAGAAGAGAGGAAAAAGGGTTCAGGAAGGTGAAGAACTCGACAAGAGAGAAAGATTCGGATTCTTTACTTTTTGATTTGGCATTTTAGATGTGAGGAAGTAAAAAAATAAATTTTGTAAAGCAAAAAATTTTTACTTTACATATAAAGTAATTATTTTGATTTTTTAAATTTTAAATTTTTATTTTTTCATGATATTATCAAATATTTTTTTTGATTTTTATTTTTTAAAAATAAAAAAAATAAAAAAATATTTTTTTAATGACTAACCAAACGCATCCTTAGTCAAACCAATTTGTGGAAGCCAATCATATACTGAATTGTGCATAATCACTTCCTAGAAACTTCTCTTACTCTCATAATTCACTCTTTTTAGATAGGTTTTAATTTTAGCCAGGTAATCACATGTTAGACTATTTTTTCTCCAATAATCCTTGACCATGAGCCATGCTCACAACGGGATGATACTGGCGCGTAATTTCCAGATTATCCATTAACATTTTTAGATTTCTTGTTCAAATTGATAGGTGGACGATTCAAGGGAAGGCGGCATGAGATATAAGCCTAATGTTCGCTGCCCCATTTTCTAATCACAATCAGGAACAGCGCAAGATACTAGAGATGTTACATCTTGTCTTGCGAAATCCCACCGTCTATTCTTCAATATATCACAATCATAATGTATCGTGATCTAAACATTTTCCCTTGCTTCATCGTTAGGAGGATAATCTTCTTCCAATAACCCTTCACCCCGAGCCATGCAACTGGATCATACTTGTATGTGGTTTTGGATTATCTATTAACATTTATAGATTTTGTGTTCCATCGCGGATCGAAGGAGGGTTGGATGAGATAAGAAACTTCTTGTTTATTGCATCAATTGTTAATCACACTCTGGAATACTGCAAAAACACCGTACATCGGTTCATAAATATACTGCAATCACAAAATATTGCAATCTAAATCTTTTTTCCAAATAATCTACCCAATGAGTCAGAATTATGTCACCAATAAACCCTCCCTGGATTCGATCCAATTTGACCCCACATCGGTCCACGATGGACGCACCCAAACCCAACCCATGCGAACCGACGGCTTCCCCACGCTTTCCTTCTTCGGCGGTTTTCGGCAGTGTAAAAAGCGGCAGTGACCTCAAGACGGGTCACCGGATACACCGAACGCCCGCAGGCAAGGCCGCAGCTATTCCTCCCCTTTCTCCTCTCCCTTCCTCGAGCTACTCCTCCTCCCTTCCGTCTCCGGCAAGGCGATGGGCAGCGCCGGCGGCGGCGAGAAGTCGCCCATAACCCGCATCCTCAGCATCCCCAAGGAGGGCGAGCGGATCCTCGCGCCCACGCGGCGGCCCGACGGCACCCTCCGGAAGCCCATCCGCATCCGTGCCGGGTACGTCCCCCAGGACGAAGTTGCCATCTACCAGTCCAAGGGCGCCCTCGTGAGCTATCCACTCTCTCTCTCGCGCCTAATTTTTTTCGTCTTTCTTTGATTCTTGGGCTAAAGTTGTCTTCTTTTTCTCTGCCCATAATGCAGTTGAGGAAAGGGCTTCAGCCTGATGTTCCACCGGGCTACGATCTGGCGCTGGATGCCAAGCCGAAGACCAAGTCGGCGAAGAGGAACGAGAGGAAGAAGGAAAAGCGGCATCAGGTCGTTTCTTTTTCGCTGCCTTCGTGTAATAGTGGCTTATGATTGGAGATTGATGTCGGAACGATAGTATTAAAGCATGGGTTGAGTGTTTGATACTGATTGACATTGCCCTAGATATTGGTGCTGTTAAAAGACTCATAAATTATTCAGCATCCATTGACACGCTGATAAATCAAAATAGGACTATCAAAGTGGAGTAGATAAGCACAATTTTTTTGATTTTTTTTAAAAAAATTAGTACTGTTAGCGGTGTAGATTTTTTGGTGATACTGAAGATTATTACTGGTAAATATAACTCTAGGCTCGTGCTTATGCATTAAGTATAGATAAAGGTACCTGGAGGCAACTCCAAAAGTCTCTTTCTTTTGTTGGATGTGGTTTCAGGCGCCTTCTCAACTGCCCTGTCAATGACCTTGCCAAAGTCAAAATTTGTGAATTTGTTAGCTTTCTAACCAGCCCCTCATTCTTTATTATTATTGTTGTTGTTGCTGCTGTTGTTGTTATTATTATTATTATTACTACTACATTATCTCATCATTCCTCAGTGGTAGAATCACCTTCTCTCCAGTTTCCAGTACCGAACTTTTACCTGAAGTTATCCTTTGAAAAAGTCACCCAGGTCTGAATACTTGTGACTGCTCCATTCAAGGCTGGAGCGCAGAAGATCCTCCAAGTCGATAAAGGGTGTGATTACGGGGGCATTTCCCAATTCAGATGAATAACATAATGATTTTAACCTTCTTGAATTTGTTTTTGGGTTGGATAAATGTATTGCTTTGCCTTTTTGTGCACACACGCACAATCTGTTCAAACTTTTGTTCTCTCCATTTTATTTCATGCTTACTTAGTTCTGTACATTATTATGTCTCTTCACTAGCGAAAGAGATGCTTTCACAAGCTTGATGCTACAAACTTGGACTTTTCAAGATGACCTCAGAAGTTGGTAAATGGATGCTCTCTATCCGTTGTGGTGCCATTAACTTCTTTCCAACTTATCCCTCCAACTATAGCTTTCAAACCATGCAGGGAAAGAAGTTTTTCATGTTAACATGCTTTTGGATTTAATAGATGTTTTCCTTTGCAATTGTAATCAATTAAACATTATAATTTTCTTTTCTGTGGTCCATCACATATCTCTCCTCCAGCTGAAACATATCTCTTCCATATTGTGATGCAGTTAATCATTAGAGAAACAGTGGTTTGCTCTTGGACTATCAAAGAGACTCAAATTGTGCCTTCTAACCCATTAAAAAAACACACATAATCAGCTTGTATTGAACTTCCCCTTCATATGTTAATTATTTTATCTTGGAGGATATCAAGAGATATATGAGCATTGCTTTAAAATTACATTTTGGTTTAACTTTTGGTCTCTGTGATAAATTTTCAGTTTCAGCAATTTTGAAGGTTTTGCCCAGTTTTCAGAGTTTTGACAAAAATATTTAAAAATTCAAAAATAAAATGATAAATCAAAGGAAGTTATTAAACCATTTTATTGTGTTTTAAGTCATCAGTTATAAGTTATGTAGTTTGGCAGTTTCATGTTGAAATAAATTGTTTTGAAAGTTAATGCATCAGCCATCAAATATGTCATATGAACGTAGTAATATATTGAGAAAAAGATCAAATATCATACAGTCAAACATAAATCAGTAAGTGCACAAGATTATGCAATCAATTACATATATCACTCTCTAAAACTATAAAAGATCCCAAACGTGGATATGCATCTTTAGTTCTATGTTTTCTAATTTGTTTATAGATTAAACGAAAAAAGTTGCTACTTTTCAACCATAATATGAACATAAATTTAAATAACATATTGAATCATTAAGGCTTAGATATGTGTAGTTGAATCACAATGATATATTTTAGAAAACATTAAATGTAATTATTTGCTAAAAACAATGGTCTGTTTTGGCCAAAACCAACAATTTTGGTCAGTTTTGGATGGGTCTTAGTTGGAATGGATCCATTTAGATTGAAACAAATTGGTTTCGGCCAAAACTATAGATCATGTATATGAGGGCGCTATTCCAAGAAAAGAGAATATTAGAGGATAGAGATTTTGTTTCCCCCTCTTTATATATTCATCATCTTCTTTTCCTCCCATCAAGTTAATTGACTAATGCACCTATCTTTAAAACCTACTCTCTTTTCTTTGGTTGGAGATGGAAACTCATCTTGGAATAATTGATTTTTGCTTTTATTCATCAGGTAAGCATTCAAGTGATTGTACTTCAGGACATTCATGAATTCCCTTTTAATTTCTTATTTTAGTCATCTCTACTTGTAAATATAAATCATACTCAAATAATTCTAATTTTATCTTATAATTTTCTTTAAAGGTAGCATTTGGATGTTGGATAGCTAACCAAGGGGAAGATATTTTTAGCTCCAAGTGACCACCCATTAATCACTTGTCCTTGGATTAGTAATATTCCCTACTTGGTTGAAGTTTAAGGGCCTGTAGGATAATGTCTGGAAGAAAGTGCAAAAAATAGGAGGGAGAGGAGAGAGTTATGTGAGTTAAACTTATTTTGTTGTGCTAATTGGGCAGACTTAACATCCCTTTTCTGGATAATGTTTCGTTGGTTAAGTGAATATACCTTCACCAACACCCACTTAATATGCAACCAAAGAAGGCCTAAGTAACTTTTCTGTCACCAGGTTTCAGAGTTCGTTTGAACTTGAGCTGATTCATTATAGCTTCATTTTCGACTTATATCTATAACTCATTTTCTTCTTTGCTCTTAACTTGTTTTTGAAATATGATTTGCTGGTTCTTTTGCATCTCTTTATTTTTCTTCTATATTATCAATCTCCTCATGGGAATACTATTTTGTTTTATGGTCATCTTTGGGACATCCTTGGGGGACATTAAGATAGGGTTCCATCTCAAGTGTTGGGACAGGACCATCCCGCCATTGTCCTAATGTCCTAATCAGCACATCTTGGGACATCACCTACTCCGAATGTTAGGATTGTGCGGGATGGTGATGCATCCCATTCTATAGAAAATTCGGGACAACCCCATGTCATAAGATTTAAAACCTATGTTTACTTTTATTGGATATTGGATACATATTGCCTCATTTCTAGCCATTTTAAGGGGAGCTTCTTTTGGACTTGAAGGAATTACATAACATTTCCTGTTTATATTTTTTAGGAGGTGCATTTAAATAAATAAAAAAAAAAATAAAGTAGGTGTTAGGGATAGAACCACCAAATTTCGGTCATGTTCAAATGAGAATCTTGATATTCTACATCAATGGCGGTTGTTGGCTCGGGAATTGATGTTGATAAACTTTAGAGTTGCACATATGGGTTGGTAGAGCTTGGCCAAAAGTTGTCTTGGGCTATGTGTACACTTGGCCAAGCCCAGCCTAGTTTGAGTACCCACATTCTTTACCCAAGAGTCAAATTTTCATAATAAAAAGAAAAGGAGCGAAGCTAGGGGTAGTGGCCCTGGGGGCCTGCCACCACCACCACCAAAGTTTGAGATTTTGCTTCAAGGCATCTGTACAATACTAGCACTGACCCCTCCTAAAATTTTGGCATTGCCTGTTCCTTTAGATCTTGCCAATTTTTTAGGTAATTGCTTGACCTCATTTGTAATTTCCTCTCAATAACTTGCTTTTCTTGGTTTTCACCCTTATATGGAAAAGTTTTGAGTGCTATCTTTCTCTAATAAATAAGAAATCTTGGATTTGAATGCCACGGAAACTACTGCTGATATGTTTTACTCAATAGTTTTGTTTCTACCATAGTAATCTTTACTCACTTGTATCAGAGAACCGACCTTGAAGTTTCCATATTGCTATAGTTTGAATGAACATTATGTATTGTTTTATGTTTATTGTTGTTTCCATCATTCATTCATACTTTCCAAATTCTAATTCATGTATCAATCTAGTCCTCTGCATCACACCAATCCAACAATGGGTGTGTAAACGGATGAAATATAAATTGGATGGTCCCAGTATTTATTTACTTTTGTAATAACCAATTTTGATTGGTGAGACCCATCTAATGATCTAAGTAACCAATGGATGATTTACTTTGTAGAAATAGGTAGATACAAAATGTTGAACCAAGGTTCGCCATCTGCACCCCGTACCAGTGCTATATTGGTGCAATGTTGGTACACCTGGTACAGGGGTTGCTGTATGCCCTCTATATCGAGTCTTGGTTCGGTACTCTTGGTACGGGATGGTACATACAGGTATAGTGAATCTTGATAGGAACTCAGCTTCCTTGATCACTAGTACATGTTTGTTGCTCATTGCCCATCGCAATGGAAAATTTGTTGCGGTAGTGTGAAGGTTTTAAATACTGATATCAAACTTCTTACAAATTTTTCATTAGAACAGTATGATATTAGTACGGTACCAATACCAATAGTATGTATCTAAATCGACAGCATCGAAAAGAATGAAAACAATCAACACCAGCATACTGTCAACATAGTACTATCAATATGTATCGGTACACTAGTATGGCCAATACATACTGATATGGATCATTTCGGTGTCTCGGCACTCGTACTGGTGTGGGTTTCACATCAGAATAGTATGATACTGATGTTACTGTCCTGTTCTGGCAGTTTCTAAATCTATTGTAGATACCTGCTTGTATGAGTTTGTGGTGCACTTCTCATGAAAAATGAAAAGGAACGTCCATAAAACATATACTCTTAGAGTTTTTCGATCTTTTACCCCTTTAAATTTTTATGGTCTTTTTTTCTTTCCATCTTTTGTTTGTTTTTAAAGCAAGGTCCTCGTAGATCAGCAGAATAAAACATGATGAAAAAGTTGGTGTTTTGTTGCCTTTTTCCCTCCAAATATTACTGAAACTGATTTTTTGTTAGGTGTAATTATTTTTTGGTGCCCTATATAATCAAAAGACGAAGAATTCAATTCAAAAGTATAGGCTCTTAAACTAATTTTGTACATATAAGCTAAAATTTAACAAAAGAATTAAAAACCCTGAAGATTTAAAAAACCTGGAACAATATGAATTAGTCTTTTGACAAAAGAATGCCACTAATTACTATTTGTTTTGTGGTCCTGGATCATTCTTGGGTGGCTTCTGATTTTGAAGAACACAGGCTAGCCTGTTATTTGATTTGGGTAGGCAAGAATCATGGTTGCCATAAGCATAATCTCTTTGACCTTCTGGTGTTTAGTTATCTACTACATAACACATCTATATCAGTGTATGCATAATATGGTAACTATATATTATATTTATTTGGACTGGGTTGTCATGTTCATGAAAGGCTGGCCCTGGGTTCTTATATTGATGTTTGGCCATGAGTTTCAAGCTCACAACAAACCAAGCCATGGTTATTCAAACCCAGTTCCCTTGAAACATAGGTTATGTTTATGCGCTTTGTACTAGGTTATTTTAAAACCATTATAAATTTTTAATTTAAGTTGGACTATCAAACAATATGCTTATGTAATAATGAAATACCTGTGCTTTTGATGTTGAGGCTTTGATACCACTATTGAAGATGCAGGTTCATAAGTTGTAGTTGTAGTATGATTCATGTGATATAATTTAGGAAAAATAATGTTTAAATGGTTTAGGTCTAATACTGCAATCAAGTTATGTGACATTGTTCCAGGTGAAACAATGATGGAACAAGATTGACTTGGAGGCACCTGTCAAAACAAAAAGAGAATGAATTGGAGGAATTACAAAAGTTGATTAATGGGAAGGTGGAGAGTCTGGAGATGTGTAAGCTAATGTTCTATATTAAGCTTCACTTGGGCATGGGAAATTTTCTTTAAACATTGTTAGATAGCAAGTTATAATGAATAAATGTTTTAAATAGTTGCTTATCTTATAGAAGTGAATATTTGCTAACTCTGGTCAATGAACCTTGAATGTATTTTAAGATCTGTAGCCAATCTTGCTATTCCGAGAACTCCCATAGGTCTGATTTAGTCTACAAGTAGATGTTAATGTGTTACGCAAGGAGAGGAAAATTAAGGAAAGTAAAGTGGAGCATCTAAATGGAAAAAGGAGACTTACCATTTATAAGTAGAGCTCTGTGTTGATCTTGGCCAGACATGGCCACAACTCTCTACTTTCTTTAGTCAACATTATTCCAGCACTTTTTCCATATGAGATAGTTTGCCATATAGCCTTCACTTTGCTTAATTAAATATAATTTTTTTGACCATACAAATTGGCTTGAAAAATTCTTTGTTATTTAAATCAGGTTTCTAAGTTCGCTAGCAAGGTTCCATCCTTACTAGTGTCAAAAGCCTGGTCTGTTATCATTACATTAGGCTATTTGTATTTTGGTTTCATCTGGTTTGCTTAGTCCAATTGGAATTAGAAATGTAACGTGAGTGTATTTCCTCAAATTTAACTTGTGCAGTATTGTCTAGGGGATCTTAAATGATGTATCATCATTGACATTTGAATAAACAACTTGAATTTGGTGACCCTTATGTCAAGCTTTGCCCCAAAAAAGTCAGCAACTCATTTCAAATAACTAAAAAGAAAGTTCCCATATTAAGTAAATGGAACAGGAGTTATGCGTGCTAGCCTTTCAGGAAACTGCTTTCGGTAAATTTAATGAGAAAAAAAACCTTTTATTAAAATGTTGAATAACAAAGTCAATTCTAAACCATAAAATAAAAACTTACAGTAAAGTCTCGATTGAAAACAATATTTATGCCAAAACCTGGATGACTGCCAAAAAAGATATGAAAGAATTGTAATAGAAACAACAATTTATCATCTTATGAACAAAGAGCTGAAGGAAATTCAAGGTTGAAACTTAAAAGCATATTGCAAATGAGTGCAATTGGTTGAATTGAAAGACAAATGCTTGTGGAACAGAAACAGGAAATTCTATTCAAGGCATTGAACTTGAATTGACTTACCTGAGTACAAAGTTGGAGAAATTTATACTACAAATTTCGAGGGGGCGATGGATAGATGCTTTAGAGAGTTGCATACTTGTGTATCTTTAAAATAGTATGTCTAGGCTTGATGTATGGTTTCAGTCTGCTTGTAGGGGAAGTTGAACAAGTGCTACTCATTCATATGTGTTGTTGAACCTTCTAGAATCTATTCATCAATCATTTGTCACGTATATCACAATTTTCTGTTCATCATCAAATGGATCATCTGAAGTTGGGTTTATGAATTTTGCTTCACTTGATATTTCCAATCTATCCATGTCATATATAAGCTTGAGTTTCTCAATTTTTTTCTTCAACCAAATTCCCTTTTATTTCCTGGTTGTGTCTCTATACATCAATTAAATTTGCAACTACATCTGGCTTTTCATTGACCTGCATTGATAAACTTCCGAATAGCCTATTCAAGCATCACCCTACCCTCTTTTTCCTTCAATGGAACTACCATCCATTTATCCTAGGATAGGCAAGTCTGACCTAAGATGAACTTGTGATGTTTGATTGAAAAGAGGGATGAAACCACTAACCTTTATAGTGATTGCATTGCTTGTCTCACTCCAAGTGCTTGGATCTTAAATGCAGCTCTTTTGTTAATTTTGTTGCTTTATTTAAGGGAGCGAAACATGAAAATCACCAGTCAAAAGTGAGTATATTCATCAATTTATATAAAATTGCAAAGAGCTATATCAAATACAGCACACTTGCCCAATGCTAGAGCTTTGTTTCTCTCCTTTCTGCCATCTTATATCTCTCATTTCTGCCATCTTATATATTCTCTTCGCCAGTATGCGCCCTATGCTGGTTATTTCACTTTGAAAACTGATGCCCAGCGTAGCATGCCAGTGCATGCAAACACCCCTTGTTGATATTGTTCTGGGTAATTCCATAGCTTTGAGCTGGCACTTGTAACATTGTTGTACAAATACTGCTGGAAATGTCTTAATATGATGCATCACCTATAATCTGATATGTCTATCCCAGCTGTGGTAAAAGACATCATTTCTTGGGCAGCTAAAATGTGTTGTTATGCATGATGTCTTCTTGATTTGTTGGTTAATTTTGATGGTTGTTTATGATAATCGATTGGGGCCATTATCATCGAGAATGTGACCAACTGTCTGATGGCAGGCTGCACTTGCTTCATCAACTGAGAAGGGCAAGAACTTGGATTCAGAGCAAGCCGAGATGGTAAAATCTGAAGAGGTTCCTTCTGCTGAACTCATGCCCCAGAGATTGGAGTCCATGGAATCAGTGACTGACCAGATGGGTAGGATCTCTCTTTCCACGGCATCTGTGGTGGTTAGCCCTTCGACAAATTTAAAGGAAGATCCAAAACCAGAAGCTTCTGGTCCTGATATAGATAGAAGGATTCGAGCACTGAAAAAGAAGGTGACTTTCTCATGCATGGTGCATGCCATTTATTTTGATGACCTTTGTTTGGATAGCATTTTGTAGGCAGCCTGGCAATATCTAGTTTTTATTGAAGATGTCTTTAAGTTTTACTTTCTTCCTGAAGTTAGAGTTAAAATTTATGGAACAAGATTAGATCCTTAATTCTGTATGTTGATTTGTTTTTGTGGTTTTTGTTGCTGAGTTTCTGAAGATTTTTAAAAAGATCATGTAATTTTTGGATTTTTACATAGTATGTTCAGTTTTTTTTTTCCCACTTGTTATAGCACTTTTTTAATCTTCAGACAGGTCGCCATTTTTGTTATACAAGATAAGTGGACGTGTAGACACATGCAAGCACAGAAGTGAGTTCATATTTGAGTGGCTGATGCCATGTTGAGCAGCCATCCATCATATTTTTCTGGTTCAATTTAAATAAAAAATTATCCATTTATGTGAGATGCTAAAACTTTATGTTAGAAATGTATGAAAAGATATCCAGTTTTCTTCATTATTTTTGGGCAGTTAGGAGGATCCTCCTATCTATTTCATGCCCTGGGAATTTGAAGTAAGCCTGACTTGCACTTTGTTTCTCCTAACATGTGGTTTTAAGCAAAATACACAGAATTGAAGTAAAGGGAGAATGAGGAATACCATGAGCGATTGGTGGATGAGAGAAGAGAAGGGGGGAGAGAAGGGTCTTATAAACCAAGGGGTTAGCGATGGGTTTTATTTATATGTGGGTTTAAGCAATTGTTTGAGGTTTTTCTTTCGAAAATGGAGGTGAACATACCTTCCAGCTGTCTTTTAATGTTGTTTGGAATGATGAAATGGGTCTAGCATGTCTGACCCAAAAAAATTGCAAAACACCATGCCTAAATCTGAGCTTGAATATTTTAAATTTATGTCTTGTATCATGTGTTGCAGATTCGGCTTGCGGAAGCACAGTTACAGGGAAACCAACAAAATTTGAAACCTGAGCAGTTAGAGAAGATGGCAAAGATGGAAGGATGGCGCGAAGAACTGAAACTTCTGGAGGACAGAAAGGCCAATCTGGTTTCATGAGTTGCACTGGTTCAATGAACTAGTTATCAAAATCCTAATTTCAACTGGTTGTGAGTGCTCTTTTTTGTGAAATCCAGCTCTGTGGGCTATATGCTCAGTTTACTTGTGGGTGTTCTTAGCCAACACCAGTATCAGATAAATTGATTTTAGGACCTGTGACTGTGCGGGTGGTGTACTTTAGTATAGTTAATGTGCGGGTGAATTGTGCACTTTAATTATTTATCTTAATTAGGTACTTATGCCCACACAGTTCATGCTCGCAGATGTACATGTCCTCAAACTGGTGACGGATATTTACCATTTCAACTGTTCTGTTCTCTCAGGTCAGTCACCCTTGTTGCCAGTTATATTGGTAATTTGCATTGCTGTATTTTCTGCCTTCGGAAACAACTGGTAAAAGATTATTTTGCCCTTATATTAGTGGAATAGAATGTGTAACAGCTGCATGACTGCATGCTATATAGGTGTTTACTCTGTTTATATTCATATTGAGGTACTTGGACGGCCTTGTTTTGAGTACTCTAATGAAAATTACCCCAGCAAATAATTTCTCACAGTCGCATAATAAAATTGCTGAATCGGAGAAGTCTGAATGATATTAGATATTGCACCACGTAGGTAATCTAGTAAAGTTCCACTGTCACAGTAATCTCTTGATCTGAAACACAACTGGAGCTTATACTAATGCAAAGTTGTTGTGGGGGTTATCATATCTGTCGATTTCTATTACAGGATCTCTAACTCTGAAATGTTATGGCAGGAATTTTATATCTCTACTTATTTCTATTCTACTGCATAACTGATACTCCGAGATGGTTGGTGAAGCACCATAGGACTCCTCAACTTCCCATCATATATAATTTTGTGGCATCACATCACAAGCATCACACATGCCATATGTAGCATTCCATATTAGACACTTGTGGAAGCAAATTGGAACCAAAAAACACAGAAATATTGCTACATACATGATGCAATTTTTTTGATGCCATGAATGAAGGTACCTAAGCATTCTCATTGGTATTTCCCACCTAGGTGCAAGGATGGCGGTTCGCAAGATAAACAGATCATTTGTTCAGTATTTCCAATAAAATAGCACAACTAAACCTATTTAATCAATCGATTAAAATAGGAGTATGAGAATGCCGTTCTTAATTAAACGACAGGAACATATGTAAGATTATGTACCCAAAAAATAATAAACGTACACAAGATCAACAGCCTAATGCAAATCCTTTAAACAGGTGAACGGAGCTTCTCTTAATGTCCTCTCACGTGAATAAAATTTAAGTAAAAGAGAAAAAAAGATAAACAGATCATTTGTTCAGTGTTTCCAATAAAACACCATGGCTAAACATATTTCATCAATTGATTAAAATGATAAGAAAGAATACTGTTCTTAATTAAACAACAGAAACATACATAAGATCATGTACCAAAAAAATGAGGAACATTGATAAGATCAGCAGCCTAATGCAGATCATTTAAACCGGTAAGCATAGCTGCTTTTAGTGTCCTCTTATGTTCATAAAATTGAATTAAAATAGAAACAGTAAACTGTTCAGCACATGAACGGTGCTTGCATGCAGAGAGCTTTCAAAATGCGAACATGCAAAATTTCAGACGCCACAACCACACTGGCAAACCCATGAAATCCGGCTCAGCACACGCCTCCACCGCCTCTGAATCCGCCACAAAGCCGAGCACATATTAGCGCAAAAATTGCTAGAAAAAAAAAAAAAAAAAAATCAAAGCAGTTGCAAAACAAAACTGGTATTGTTTCACCTACACGGTCGCAACATGTACGAGAGCTTTTATCCTCTGGTATGATTAGCTCGCAATCCCGTTGCGTTCTTCTAACGGAACCCAAAACTCTCCGAATCCACAACCGAAACTTCCGTCGTAGGCCATTCCTCATCTAAGACATGCCAACGAACTCAAGATTAAAACTAACTAGTCCTTGATGCTACCACTCACTCTTCGCACTAGGATCTCTCATTTGGTAAACAAGGAATTGGTGTGACGAGTTCCAAGTCGGCTAGCTTACACTGAGATCAGTGAAAGTGAAGGCCGCCTTCCATTTCTTCCAATCAGGTCTTGGTATCTTCTTATCGGTTTGGCTCTGCTCTGCATGGAACTGCCTCAGCTCTTGAGAGTAAGCGAGAAGCAGCCCCCTGCGGTCGTAGCCAAGCGACGGTGGACGAGGTCTCCAATGCTCGGTCGAAGGACGAGCTTTGGGTCTCAGCACTGGTTCTTCGTAGACTCTGATGATGACTTCCTTTCTATCTGGGTGCTCTGCCTGGTGCTGCCTGCTATCTTTGCCTTCCATTTTATATGCTGATCGTTTTTCTGGTCTGGTAGGGAGCTGAATTCTTCTTTGGGATGAGTTGGGAAGCCAAGAATTTAAGCTGGAGATCCCTCATAAAGGTGGCGGGTTCAGACGGCAACATCACGTCGAAAGGTCGATGAGGTCCCATAATACAAGGGGTTTGATAGTTATTGGAGTATGACATTTGTTTATTTGACCGCTTCTTTCTCCCAGTTTTGGCTTTGAAAAGGCCTGCGTGGTTTGCGTGCCATCTGGGAGACGGTCCATGCGCAAGTTCCTGTGTGGTTTGCGTGCTATCTGCGAGTTTCTGTAAGCATTTAATGTGGTGCGCTCAAACTTCAATAGTCGTTCTGGTGTTCGAGTTACACCACAACATGATATAAAATGCCTCCAATCGCAACTGGATCCCACATCGTCTTAGTTTGATTTTCAGAAAATGCTCAACTGACAATCACCCCATGTGGACGGCTCTGAAGAATCATGTACAAGGGATACCAATGCTCAGGCTGGCTTAAAATCTGAATGAGAGCTTTAAAGACTTTTGAAGTGTGTTGGTGAAATTTTTGCACTCCCGTATGATCATATTAAGCACAGCTTATGGGCATCACTTCTTCAAGAAACTTTCTCTTATTTGCTCTATTGTACATAAGCTTCCGGGACTTGCAATGCGTTCCTCCAATAGCTGCAGCTGTTACAAAATTTTCCTAGACATTTTTACTCGACCGAGCTTCATTTGCCAGCGACAACCTATAGTTTAGCTAAGAAGATGTTTATGATCTAACGGACAGGATTTAGCAATGTTTTAAATTTTGATGAGATGGGAGCGAAACTTCGAAATGCATCCAGACAAAATAACAAGAAGGAAGAGAAAAGAAAGGAAGAGAAGAAGAAAAAAAATTAAAAAAATAAAAATAAAAATAAAAAACATATATAAATAAAAAAAAGAGAATAAAAAGAAAATAAAAAAGGAAGAAAAAAAAGATAAAAAAATAAATAAATAAAAAATACAAGAATGGGCAAAAGGAGGGTGCCTACTAGGATTAGCTGATGGGATTGGGCGGGATAGCAGAATATCCGAAAAATTAGACCTTCATCACATAAAATTTAAAACATCGGACAGTACGAGACCCTTTTATTTTATGCAAGCATATTCTGGAAAAAGGTTTGTGAAAAGACATGCATTTTCCCATCATTTAGGGAAGAATGACCGCACGCTATTCACTCAATAAAATACCATATTTTTATATTCAGATTTTATAAATAATCCAATAACAGTGAAGAGTCCAGGCAATTTCATGCCCAAGTTCCATCGTTACCCTTCCAATACGCGATGAACAATCGCTGCTTTGAATGATCTAGCAAGAAGAGAACCATGTATGTCAAACAAATAAGGTGCAGAACGAACCACCATATTCGAGACATTTAAAGGAAAGAACCAGACAGTAACTCCAAATTGAACAAAACCAGAAACGGGAGATGTATGCGGATTCAGCCATGGATTCTTACCGGAATATGCAACATGCCAAGCAACCATAATTATCAGGGCTCATCAATGCTTTCTGGGCTGCCACCACCAGCCAGGTAAATAATTGACATAAAATACTGAATACTGGATGACACCTTAAGTAAATGAACATTAATTTTTTTTTTAAAAAAAGATAATTCAAATATATCTGGTAACTAAACATCATAAATGTGGCCTTCCTCCACTTTAACTAGCCAATAATGAACCCTCCAAGCCATCTTGATTCTTCATCAGTTCACACTTCTCCCCCGTCTCCTACCACGACGCTGCTGCAGCAGCCTCTGTTGTCTGTCAGATCTGATTACACGTGCTGCAGCACTTTCATCATATTCCTCCGAGGAGCGAACAACAGTTAAATCAGCAGCAGCAGCACCACCACCACCACCACCAGCCGCCGCCGCCATGACAGGAACAAGACCATCATCCTCTTCCCTAACCTCAGATACACCATTGCTTATGTTTCGCCGTGCACGGCGAGCAGCCTCCTGAAAGATCAAATAAAAAATACTCCTATTTCCTTCAAAGATTCCATCCCCATCATCATCAGTATCAAGTTCACTATCATCCATGTCGATCACATAATCACCAAACACCACTGCCCTTGGCATCGATGACCTTATCGTACTAAGCACATCTGCCCGCTCGCTCTGGTACTCCAATGCTCTCCATTTCTGTTCATGTGCAGGGTCCACAGCATGAGGCTTTGCAAATGGATGCTCAGCCTTCACATGCTTCCAGAGCTCTTTGTATGACCCCATGAATGAGCAATTGTCCTGCATGCAGCTTCTCTTTTTTCTATTGAGATGTTCTCGTGCTGGTTCCACCACTGTCCATCCCTTCACCTGCCCACGACATAGAGGGCATGTTAGCTCCATTACCTCAGATTTCTTCCATGCAGGCCAACCATGGCTCAAGTTTTCTGCCAGAGTCTCATTATGAGAGGATGCCTCTTTAGCATATGCCTTCTGGAATTGATCAAGGCAGTTAGAGAAGTGGTAGCTCGTCGCACACATGTAGGGACGGCAGCCCTTGTCATGAGACGAGCAGAGGAGGAGGACAGCATCGTGTGGGAACTCCAAGCACACAGGGCACGTTGCATCTTCCCAATCCTTCTTTTCCCAGGCCAATAATGCTTTCCTTGGATTTTCTTCTTTTCTGGGAACTTTCCTTTGGTATGAAGGTAAAGGATATGGAGTTGACCTGATCCTATGAGATGAACGGCGACGATGGCTTCTGGTACTTCTTTCCATCTTTGGCAAAATCTGGAAATCAAAAACACTCTAGAATTTCAAAACCAACAAAATTAAATATATGATAAAGGAAACTAGGAAAGGAAATAAGCTGACTTCCACAACCTAAGGAAATAACAATAAGGTCTGAAACAATCATTTATTTCATCTGAAGTGAATCAACCCATGTAGAGTCTACACAATTTACTTGATCCTATTATAATCAGAATGAAATTAGAAAGCAAATGCTGGGAGAAGAATTTGATAGGGAGATTGTCATTAAGTTATCAAATGCATCTAATTACAAAAAGTCCTGTGAAACAAGGGCTTCCCACACCAAACTTAAACTGATTACAGAAATTAATCAAAGGGCTGTGATTTATTATGAATGTGATCAACAATGGAACAATATACAAGCCATCTGCTGTATCACTAAAATCCAATTCATGCACTAGCAGTTATATAAAACATTAACAATTATATATCAAATTGCGAATGAGTACATTGGACAATTAGGCACTTAATTTATCACTTGCAAGTTGCAACGTTCCATCTTATTAGAAGCATCATGTTTCAGCCAAATCATTTTATCTTTTAGCTTTGGCAAACTTAAATGAGTTGTAGGGTGGAACTGATACTCCACAATTATGTATACATTTGATATTTTGGCACAAAAGAACCGTACAAAAATAAAAAATAGGTCCTGGTCAGGTCTAGGGTAAATTAGATGAACAGACATATAAAGAATAAGAAGCAATCATGTTTAAGTTGTTCTTTGGGGAATCACGAATCACAATTTGACCTATGCATGATGAATAGGATATATTGAAACAATTATAAGATGGTTTTGAAATAAGATTGATGATTGATTGTGATCATGCATATTAGTGCTAATCAAGATTTTAAATCACATGGCATAGGGCTTTCCCGACACTTGTGACAAGGGATGTTCCAAGATGTGCCGATTAGAACGCTAAGATGATGGCAGGACAATCATGTCTTGACACATGGGATGGCACCGCGTCCTAGTGTCCTGCGGGATGTTCATTGGGACTTGAATCCTTAGTGCTAGTTAAGAGAGCACGATAAGCTATTCATGCTATATAAATAATCCGACCCATAAAATACTGCCAAACAAGTTGGATATCCTCCTTTTATTAAAACAAGAATGTGGCATGTGTGATGCATATGATTTTTAATTTTATAAATAAAATAAACGACGACAACAACAACAACAACAATTTCCTGTAATGCATTCGAAAAGCCATCAAAGAGTATACCCCACAAGGGGGGGTGCGGCAAGGGGAAGAAGAATTGAGCCTCCTATGAATTTCATAGATGATTAACCCTATCATTAGGATCACTCAGCATAGTCAAGTCAATTTCAAGAATAGCAAATCAAAATTCTATTTTTGGCTAGCCTTATGAAGAATTTGACTTCAGAGCATCTGTCATAACTTGAATGACACACCAAATCCAAAAACCTCATCCAAGTCACGCAACACTTTCTAAAATGATGATTCTAATTTGGCCAAATTATTACTATCCTTTCTTCACTTAAACAGGTCCATGAGTTCAAAATTCACCAAATTAAGCATATATCGTGGTAGCTTGACATCATAGGTCATAACCTATAAGCTGTATAGGATTGATCATGAGTACAAGTATGCTATGGGTATCAAGATTATATATATATTGAAATCCATTTCATGTACTAGAAGTTATATAAAACATTAACAATTATTTACAAAACTCCAAAACTTCATGAGATCAGCCACATAACTCTAATCCATAACAAGAATAACATGCATACATAGGAAACATCTAATTGTCAAAACTCAAGTGGTCGAGCAGTTGGAGTATATTAGGCTGAATTTATAACTACTCTAGCTACAATTGTTCAGTTTGATTGGATGCGAGTGCAGATGCAAATACCAATGGGAGAGGTGCAGGCAGGTAATGTAAGGAACTGGGAGAAAACTGCCAAGGGGTGACCATTATTGGAGCCAAAAAAACAAGTGGCTTTTGAGCCAGGGGAATGGAGAAGGGAAGGGGAGGGGTGCATGTTTGATTCAAAGAAAAGTGAGTCCATCTTTGCCCCCTTGTAATTAAAATGGCAGCGCAGCATTATATGCTACAACTTTCCCTATGCTTTTCTTTTTTGCTCAAAAAGAAATTCCTTATGCTTTCTATTATTGTTACAACTTACAAAGCCCAAGACCACTTATAGTCAATCACCATTTGCATCCCTATAGTCAACCAAATATGCCCATATGAAATACTTGACAAGAATTTTGAGAGATGCAAGGGCTTGTGACCAAGGATATATACCAAACTGCATTTCAATGCTTCAGTTTTATAGATCTTATCTAGAAGATAAAACCTACAACAGGAGGAGATCTGAAATAGATTTTGGACATGAAGGCAAACACAAAATCCAACTATTTTCAAATTTCTGTGCAGAAATTCTGCACGGGAATAAATCTACGTTACAAAGGCAAATGTTTCTATAATCCCCGGTGAAAGCTCAAGCACAAATAGGGAATAGAAGGATTAAAGATATAAAAAAGAGACTGGAAGAAAGAAGCAACTATCTGTTATTCATCATAGAACTGATTTGACACCATTTCTCCTTCATTTCTGTTTAAATTCTTAATGGGACAGACACAACTTTTTAATTGACCAGAACACTTCAATACTTCTTGCAAAAGAAATAAGAAGATAAAGAAAAATATTTTTCCCTATTTAAAAATAGCAAAACCTAGATCTATGGAACCCCAGATAAAACCCATCAGAAATATTTCAGAACACTTCTTTGAAAGGTGAAAAGAGAAGGCCATGAAAACAAAATCTAAATAAAATCCATAACTACTAATTTCTTATGCAATGACAATGAATTTTAAATAAATATGCAAATGATATTAAGATCATGGTGATCATCTCTCTAAACTACTAGAAGAAACAATCCTATAACCATTCGAACATTCAATTGTTAAAATTATGAAAACCTGTGCCATTGGCCTTATTTATGTCTAGGAGATAAAATACAGACTTTCTTTCAAAAACTGCTTAGCATTAATAATCACTAAAATTTCCCTAATACCTTTGGAAACCATAAAATAATAATAATAATTGGACGAAAAAACTCATTAAAGCAGTATTAAAGGGTTCATGTAGAAGGGGGCCACAACATTGTTGTTAAAATCTTACGATTCATGATCCGGATCTTGCCATCAGGATCAAAGTGACCCTAAACAATCCAGATCCCATCCTGAATCAAAATCAATGGAGGATCACAAGATGTAGATCTATATAATGGATTATGCATTCCTTTGGATCATAAATCCAGCTTGATTAAACTAACTGCACATTAAATCATGGGCAGGTCCAATGTCTTAACTTTGTGGATTTTAAATTAATTATCACCAATAAGCATTTAGTAGTAAAATTAGCAGGTCTACTGTATGAGGTTATAGGGTTAAAAACAAGATGCAAATATTTATATTTTTAATTCATATGTTAAATACTATCTAAATGGATAACTAAATTGATAGATAATATATAAATTTCTTGAATAACCAAACAAAACATTTGTTTCACTAGACATGCTATATATGGGTCTATATTGGTGAAAACTAAAGCGGCATGTATGACTTTTTATTCTCCATTCATTTACTTTATAGTTGACTTATACTTCAATTTTCACATTGCTTTTATATCTAAAAAGTCCTAAATAATCAGAAGAAATCTTAAGATCTACAATCAACTCCAATCTGGCCCCCTCTACGATTTACTCGATCCCGATCTTAACAACATTGGGCCATGCCCCACAAAAAATAAAGCCTTCTGCCGACAGAAGACAAATTCCATGTTTGTGTCAGTTCTCAATCTAGGTATTTTAACCTCTCATCCACTCATCCTTGCTTTTCTCCTCTCAACCAATAAAATGTTCCTTATTAATTATTTTCTTGGCACATGTAAGCAAAGCAAAACACCACAAAAAATGCATGAGAACATCAGTAGAAAGAGGCTATGTTCTCTAAAATGCTTGTTCAACGTGAGGGTTAAGATAACTTTTCCTTTTTATTCCATAACCTTAGTCTAAAACATTGCCATACACCATCCTTTAACTTTGATATTATAATAGTTTAATTCTATCCTAAAGCCTGGAAATGAGATTCTAAAATCCAGGTCTGAAATCAACTCATTTTGTTCAAATGCATGAATACTGGCACATAGGTACAATGAAAACTTTATTGATAGGCCAGACTTTTTGATTGACATGTTCTCACAAAAGGTAACTTAAAAACTCGATCAACATCCCTAGATGTAGCAACTGATACGTATATGAACAAGTCATGCCACATTTAGAAAACGAAGTCATAGGGAAAAAATTGGAGGAAGAATTTACACAAGTACACTTAAGAAACCACCAAAGAAAAGGCCTTGAAAAGATTTGTATGATCGTTCTCTCAAACATAACTGCCATTCCTACCAACTCAAGATTCACCAGTCTATCCACTTAAGCATCTGCAACTTTATATTTTCCTCCATGATCCAATGCATCAAACATGCACCTATTATGTGCAAGGATCTCTATAGGCATGTACCATGATGTATGCCTGGCAGTTTAACTTAACGATAATGACTCAATAGCGTTGCAGAGTATCCATTGCTTTCCACACCATAAGACAGTGATGGTGGATCACATCAAAGCACATATGTAAACCTTGATCCGAAAGTCCACAAGTTGACCCATTCCAATCATTGCCTCGGAATGATTAGATACATAACAAGTACATGGTCGGTATCTAAACCTCAGAGCATCTTGTGAACCATATAAAGCATCCATATTTTTCTTCTTTTTCTGAAGGAAAGCTGATCCCTAGAACACATTGTCTAGTGCCCGAATAACCCGTATCAGGTGATTGACAAAAGTTCCCTTCGATAACTTCTCCAAATACTTCACTTCATAACTCCATTGTCAGCAAAGAGAATAGACTAATAGTAAATAGCCCGATGAGGCCATCGATAAACAGTCCCAAGTACGAACCAAATTAACATTTCACAAAAAAAAAAAAAAAAATCCAAATTGGATATTAAAGTTTCTTCTAGGAACAGGAAGCATAATCTATTTCCAAGAAAAACCTACCCCACTAAATATAAAACAAACCGAGAAGTGGATGAGCATATAAAATAATAAAACCCAACAATACATCGCCTTCAAACAAGCGCATAGGATTGGCGCACACGACCTAAATAAACACCAGATGAATTCCGAAAGAAGTAAGAAAAACGTTCGCATCATTCGCGAGACCGACGTGCACTCGACCCGAATTGGGTGGAATACATGAGAGCAATCAAGCCCTAGAAAATGCTAGAAATGGAAGGAGGAGATGGGGGAGAGCTCGAGTACCTTGGAGGGCGACCGCGATATAGGGGAAAATGGCGAGGAGGGGGTGCGGTGCAGATCAAAGGGCGCGGAGGAGGGCCGGGCGCTGTCGCTCTTCCGACGGGGGAGGGGATTCTCAAGACGTGGGGATTTGGGGAAGATGAGGTGGTGGCCACACTTAATACCGTCTCGTGTTCGAGAAGTCTAGAGAGAGAAAGAGAGAGAAGAAAGAGGGGGAGGGGAGGTGGTTAGGTACGGACGCTTGCTTCTTACGCCATTCTGTCGAGATACGGCGTTTTCTTTGAAGAGTTTAGATCAACCAAAGAACATGACCCTCCATGACCCCCCTCCAACGAGGCAGAAACTATGTCGCCATCGTGGGCCCACTTATAATACATGGCGGGCAGGGGTTCTCTTGAAAAATTTAAAAGCACACCCTGATAAACGCACACCTCTCAAAGTTTGGGTGTCCCACAGGCACGATTTGGTTGCGATCAATTTTGAATGTGGGATAGATTTAAATCGAACTTCTAAACATAAATACAACAAATTTAGCTGGAAGGTAGTGGCATTAAACTCTACCAAGGCTACAACATGATGATACACAGTAGAATGGGTTACCACACCGAGGCATAATAGATGCATATTAGAGAACACAAAGATGATTGTGATCTCTTATATAATTATTTTTTAAAAAATTATTATATTATATTTTAAAATATTATATATTTTTTTAGAAGTTTTATTTATAGAGAAATTAATAGTACAATTGATTTTAATTATGATTTTATATGCAACCTGATTTCAATTGAGATTTTATATATTTATAGAGAAGTTAACGGTGCAATTGATTGAATAGCATCTTATGTACCAAATTATGTGGGATATATATTATGAGTTTTCTTATAGATTTTTTTGTTTAATTTTTTGATATTTAATTTTTTGATTTTCTACGAATATATCTATATCTAATTAATTTAAACCATTCAATTTACTAAAGAAAGTTGCACTTCTTTTATCTCTCTTTTGAAATAAAAAAATATTTATAAAAAATATATATCTTTGATAAATTTTAACCAATGATGGACTTGTGATAAATTGACATAAATCAGTAAAATATTTTATAATATCCTTGAATGGTCAAAGATGAGGCCATTTAGTTGTATGCTATGGTAGACTATATTTGTAATGCATTCCAAAAGAAGTCTTGGCCACTATAGCTCTGTCGGTATGTCGCCCTAATTTACTAGAAATGTTTCATATCTGTAGCTAAAGCGATGAGCCAAGTAAACACAGAGACGGCACCATATTTAATTAAAAAGGAGCAAAGAACTAACTAATTATACCGTATGTAATTAAGAGGGAGCAAAAAACACAAGGAAACTCCAACCATATAATTTGTTGGACTGTTATGATCCTATTAACGTGGTTAAATTATTTATAAATTTATATTGAGGATTTATTTTTTCATATTTTACTGTTTAACTCCTCGCATGGTTCCTGTCAAGTCTAGCTAAATTCATAACGAATACATGAGAAATAGCAAAAAGTGTTGGCAACGTAAAACACGTATAAGAGAAAGCATAGGTGTCTGTTATACCTTCAACCTTTTTCTGTTAGCTGTACTGTTGATGTATACCATCCACTTTATCCATGCGCTCCGTTTTTTTATCCCCTTTAATAATTAAATTAAAATGGATATTTTAATCGAAATAAGAAAAATGTGCAAACATACACAATTGCCCCAAGGTTTTTGATTTAAGATCTCACGAGCTTCTGGACGGGTAGCCCAACCCATTTGGATTAGAAACTAAAATAGTGGGATGGAGAAGTAGGTAGCAGCTGGTGGAGATTTTTGGAGGCAAATAAATTAAGTATATAGATACATAAAAATAAAAATATAGAGAAACTTACGTGAGTTAGCCGATGCTTACATCCACGGATGATAAAATAGAGATGCATTATTTTAAGATTAAAATATAAAGAAAAAAAATTTCAAATCCTAATCTCTTTACATCCTTTTCTCACAATCTCTCGTGCATACCATGCGCACCATGTACACATAAATCCATAGCCTTACCTTTCTATTTATAGAGGTATAAGATCTCTAACTAAATAGGAAATACTGTAACTTTTATTTAGTTAGAAAATACAAGGTATAAAATCTTTAACTAAATAGAAAATATGATAATCCTTATTTAGTTAGGAAATATATGGTATAAAATTTCTACCTTGACAAAAAAAAGGCTTGGACATTTGAATTATAGTCAATAACTCAATAATCTCTACCTTGACTTCAATTTGAAGCATGCAGAGCTCCACAATTTCCAAAACCGTTGAATGGCTATACAAAAATACTGGTGGAATCAATCATAATGTGATGCGGATCATTTTTTTCTTTGAGATATACAATCCTACCTCCACCATGTTTATTCCTCCGAGCTGTGGCTCCTTGCAGATTGTATAGGTTAGAGTCAAGTGACAGCTTCGCTTTCCAAACTTCACAAGATCCCTTTCAAATGTGCATGATTTTATCTCGCACATATACTCCATACCCCTTCGACAACAGGTAGTCCAGTGAAATCAAAATATCCTCTATCCTGATTTGTTAGAAATTAAAGTTATCAGATCTATCAAATTTCTCGATTTCAAACTTTTCAGATATCTTGAAATTAAAATAAAAGTGTCTTAGAGTCTGAATTTTGCAAAAATAATCTCAAAAATGGATTCAGCATGTCCAAAAATCTTAGAAACCAGTATTAAAATTTAAAAAATTGACCTAAAAATGTGTGAATCGATGGGTCAAATTTTGGTCAAAGAGTTGATGATGCGGCGCTGATGTGACAGTAGAGACCGACTACATATTGATATGGTCAATGCTGATTGACGGCTGATGTGGCAGATATGTGGCAGTGATGTAGCTGACAAGTGGCCACTAAGGTGTGCACTATCCTGGTAAAGATCTGCTATGATATGTGGCAGGTTCTGATAAGATAGACTGATAACGTGGTCGAAAATGTTGACTGAAATTGTAAAACTCTGACCAATATATTAGAGGGCTTATCAACTTTTGATTGACATAAAATTTCACCTCTCACCTTTTTTGATGCTGAGAATGCAACCGTCTGATCAATTTTTTGATTTAAGACCTTGAGATGCATGAAACAATACTGATAGCCCTTATATGCATCCAGAAATCGCCCACTATGAGCATGAACTTCGATCAATCTTGTCCTAAAAGAAGAGAAAAAAAAATCCAACGATGCCCTGATACTAGTTGTTGGAGATTTTTGAAACAAGTAAATCAAGCAAATAGCACATAAAAATAAAAACAAAAAGAGAACATAGAAAGTTACATGATTCGATCGAAGCCTACATATACAGGCGATGGAACGAAGATGCCCTATTTCAAGATTAAAATACAAAGAGAAAAACTCTCAAATCTTAATCTCTTTCCGTCCTTTTCTTACAATCTCCTATACATACGATACGTATCATGCACACATAATCCAAAGCCTTATCCTCCTATTTATAGAAGTATAAGATCTCCAATTAAATAAAAAATATGGTAATTCTTATTTAATTGAAAAATATAAGATCTAAAATCTTTAACTAAATAGAAAATACCGTAACCCTTATTTAGTTAGAAAATATATGGTACAAAATATCTACGATCTGGAGTCAATAACTCAATAGTAACAATGGTTGGGCCATGCTACATTAGACAATAAAATAATTCAAAACATGCTGAACCACTTTGCACTTAATCCCTTCTTAGTTCTTCTCTCCTAAAACCCATTTTGAAAATTCATGATTTATGTATCTAAATATTCATAAGTCATAATTATTATAACAGAGCAGTTAGTGTTCTAAAACTTCCATAAATGGAATGCATTAACCTTTTGATGGCATTTACGGATTTCTGGCTTGTTCTGGTCCCAAACTCTGTACATACACATGAGACAAATATTTATTTAAAAAAAAAAAAATCATATTGTTGATCATGATTATGATGCCTCCTAATAATCCTACTTTAAGACAATACGCTTGATGATGAAATTTCTTATCTTAGTTCATGCTAGCTCTAACAAGTGTTGGATTATTCTGATTAAGTAATGCAAAACTTTTGTTGCAATATACAGTTTCTAGGATCATGTACATTGTTAGCACAGAAAACTATCCAATTGCAGAGAGAACTTCCAAATATTCAGTGAGAAGAAAATAAACATCAGAATGCAGTCCAATAACTATCTCGAGCAAGCCCACCAGATCAAGTCATGCAATTCTGAGTATAGATAATGAGATCAATATGTGCGTGTGTGTCTAATAACTAAATACTCTTTTCTAGGAGGTATTATCCAGTTGGAAACACATCAAACTAAAGAACAAACCCTCAATCTGGCTAACACATCCCCAGGCCCATCGACAATCCAGACTTCTGTAATCCTATAAATTTTATAATTTTTGAAAAAAAGAAAAAAGTAATAGTTATAAAATTGGTATATTGGTTGAGATACTTCTGATCGTTTCCAAGTATCATATTATAGGACTAAAAAGTAGAATTAATACTTGCGATGATAGCTAGTCTCATTTTCAGTCCACTTGGATATTTTGTTTTCTTGATCATAATTACAAGTAAGCTGACGGAGGTCGCCAGGAACCCCCGTCTCTTTTGATATTTCCTCAGCTTTCCACCTTAATTTAATCAAGCGGTTACCTTGATTCATGGGCATTGGTTGATGGTGAGATATGTAGGTGAGATTTTCTCTCTTTTAAATCCATTTTATGTGTTTGGAATTGCTCAGAGATGACAAGAATAACACATATATAGCACCTAGCTAAAACCGATCCCTTCTGTGACATGGAACATCTAGCGATTTATTTTCTACGAGTATTGTTGTGTCAATGTGCTAATGTTTATATGCGAAAATTCGTCATGGCAACATTGGATTGACCCTTGCATGGGACATGTCGGGCGAACTACATTAGGCTGCATGCCGCTCCCTATGGACATATTTTCTTCTCATTTTTCATCCAAAAAGTCTGCAGCTTTATTATGGTTTGGACTTACCAAATAGATGACATTGACTAGAAAACTAAGTGACGTAGGTATCAAAATGCTGTGATCTTTTGGCATCTAATCATCCAACATCATGAACAATGAATCAGCTGCATGACTTCGGTGGGGGGGAGAAGTCCACCACCATCAACAGTCTCTTGCTTCTGATAGTGATAGGCCTGGCTGCTTCAAGACAAATCATATGCAGTTACTTGATTCCATAGACGACTGTTCATTTGCCATCCACTGCCGTACCGTGTCCTACTTCGATTTCTTTATGGTCAATCTTATCCTTGAAGTTGTGTGCACTACGTTGGCAGATGGATTTCTACAAATTAACTATGTAGATAACTGAAATAATATAGTTCATGCATTAATGTTGTTGGATTGTTCAATGTTCCAATCTCTGTTGCTATCTAAACTAAAATAATTGAGATGTTCGTCAACGATCATCCATTGAATGTTCAGCCGATTTAATGTACACGAATACGTTTCTAGCTGATGTGAGATTTGGATTGGAACAAACAAATGAACAATACAGTCTCCATTATTATATTGAAGGAGAAAACCTTCTTGGTCATATTTTCGTTTGCGATATATATAATAAATTTTCTTGTGATGATTTCTTGCTAGCAAGTTCCAATATGTGGCATTTTTTTTAGTTACAAAGATGTGGCATTTAATTATCAGAAAGGTTACTCTAGTTGTCTTAATGCTTTCCTTCTTCACGGCCTCACATTATTTTAACAAGAGCAACATTCGTCATTGGTGTGGGAGCTCACCCATACGATATAGTTTTGACTCTTAATTTTCCACGCTTATTTCAAAAAGAGAGCATATGAACACGTGCTAAACTCCAAGTTTGAAGGATTTACATTTTCTCCCTGCAAATCTCTGTAACAAAGAAAACCAAACTGATGAATGTACTACCTATCTACTACTCGATCAACAATTTTTAGTCCATAATTTTGGATTAGCTGATGTCCGGAAGTTTAGTTTATATGTATTACCACATGTAGAATTCTAATGTATGACCATAATATTATTTGACTGTATAGCAGCTATCAGAATGGAATGACTGTGAGGACTGCTGGAGCTGATATCATGGAATGAAATCTTGAAAATATGCGATCATGCAAATAAGAAAACCATGCATATTGTTCCTTCAAAATCTGCGGATGAAGCTTGAGGGGTGCTGTCCAGCAACATCATAATCACTTAGGATCTCATCCGTAGATTAGTTGGAAGAATATTATTTGGATTCTTTGACTCTACTCAAGATCTATCAAGTACATTGCTAATGAAGGACTAAACCTACATGGATCCTTACAAACTCTCTCCATTTAAGTACTGATGTTCTTTCTAGACTAAGGATTCAAATCAATTCAGATTAGATCATAAATCAATCAAAATGCTTATGTTGCAATGACTCTTAATTTATATGGGCCATGAACTGGATTTATTTGATATCATTTATAACAATCTAGAATTTTATGCAAAAAAAAAAAAAAGTAGCCGAAAGATAATACATGGATTACTCGGTAAAAGTAAGAGCAGCAGGAGCAGCTTCATTAATATAAAATAAAAATATACTGAGAGAGCTCCAGCATTACTTAAAACAGATACAACATGAACAAAATGGGGTGCTACCTATAAGAGGAGTCTGACACATAAGATAACATACATAGTAATACAGCAAGATATGACTTTTCTTTAGATTGATCAATATGAGAAGGCCAATTTGGTAGCCAACGTCCTCCAACCCTATCCTTTAAGGCAATCTTTTAGATGTCTGTACATTCATCTCCCAGAGAGAAATTCAAATACGCAATTGGAAGAAAATCCAACCTGAGTACACCCAATAATATCATTAATGATCTGGTCTCCTTTAGAGAGGTCGTCAGAGAGCACTGTTGGAGTAGAGAGGTATATTGGAGCGCAGAGCTACCAACTATCATAACCCAGGTAGAAAGAAAATCCATCTCATAACAAGTAATAGACTACCACGTACCCTCTTGGAATTTGTTGACCAGCAAAATTCCCTGAATAGGATAATGACCCATATAATGAAGGGGTGAATAACAAACTTGTCTTTGTTTATAGAAATATCCTTGATATATATGGGGCAGCAGCAATATATTCCTGCAAAGAGTGATGCGGATAATAACAATAATAAAAATATGATTCATAAGGAGCTTTTTCACATAGATCATATTCTGGGGCTCTCATATAGGAGAGCCAATTCATGAAGAATATTAACAGTGGGACAAAGAGGTTGAACAGCAGTAGAAGTCCTAAGTCTGCGGGTAGCTCACATGAGACTAAATGCCCACGTGGATTCTCACAAGCACTTTCTTGAAGGCTATATTGGCGCATGGCTTCAAGCAAATTAGTCTCGGTGATACAACAAGCGGTAGACTCTTACATGTGCAGTACCCGTTTACCAAGTTTTGCCAAGAAACCCTTTCACACTCTCTTCACGTTCTGCAGCACGGCATACAATTGGGTTCCACTCAAAAACCCTTAAGCTTGCCAAAAGCTTCAAGAAAGTAACTCATGGAGGCTTAAGAGCATCCTACAAGGACTATCGCTCTAAACTTCAGCTTGGATCACGGCCACCACCATGGAAGGTTCAAGTTCCTAAGATGAATTTGGCAGAATTTTGCCAAGATTTTCTAATTTTTTTAGAAACTGTTGGATATAAAATACCCCCAGCCGAAATTCATATCAGGAGTGGTCCTCCCGGGACTCTGCCGACGTTCGACCTTGAGCGACATCTTTTCGAACCTCTCCGGCGGTCGAGCTTCCGCAATATTCCCAAGTTTTCCCGACGGACGAACTCCCACCGCATCTCCCGGGCTTCCCCAGCGATAAGCTTCTTCGGTTGTCCATCGGGCTGCTCCAAGTGCTCTCTGGATTCTACCATCGGTCGATCTCCTGCAAGGGTCAACCGTTCTCCGAACCCCTTTCGGATCTTTTCCGACAGGATTCGATCGACTCCAATCCGAATTTCTTCCAGAACTACGTCAGTTCGTCAGTGGCCGAACTTTCCCAACAGCAGATCTCCACGACGGACGGGCTCCATCCAAGTTTCTACGGCGGTCGACCGCCTTCTGGGTTTCATCCGGGCTCCTACGGGAGCCGGACTCCTTCCCCGAACTCCTACTGCAGGCAGACTTCGTCCGAGCTCCTACGGGAGTCGGACTTCAGTCCTGAGCTCCCATTGCAGATAGACCTCATCCGAATTCTTACAAGGGTCGGACTCCGAGCCTCCACCACAAGCGATCTACACCGAGCTTCTGCTACAAGCGATCTACTCCGAGCTACTACTAAAGCGGTCTACTTCAAATTTTTACTACGAGCGGTCCGCACTGGATTTCTACTGTAAGCCTCCACCCGAGCTTCCCTTGTGAACGAATTCCTTCCGGACTTCTATTGCAGGCAGGCTTCGACCGAGCTTCCTTAACAAATGATCCCCATCCGGACTTCTACGGGAACCAGAAAGTCCCTGGCCAAGCTTCTACAGCAGATGACCTTCGCCTGCAGTACTAGCGCCCAAGGCATCCAACGGTAGAAAGCTCGCCAGCAACATCCGAGCTCCTCTCAGACGGAGAGCTACCCCTCTCCACCAGACACCCCAATCGAGCTTCGGCCGACAGGCCTGAACTCCCTGGTAGGCCACAGTAATGGCCGCGACTCTGCTCCACTTTCTATAACGGATCCCGCGTGGCTCCATCATGCTCTGGCAAGTCACGACAACGGACATCACTCCACTCTCCATAGCAGGCTCCACGTGGTAGGCCACGGCGATGGCCACGACTCCACTCCACTACTCTCCGTAACAAACTCCTCATAGCCCCTAACGGACCACTACCGGGCAGTTACAGACGTCACTGTCAATCTGTTACGCCCTCCGCCTATAAAAAGGGACCTCTAGATATGTTATTCTCTAAGCTCTAATCTCTATCTAAAAACTCTGCTAAAATTTTCGTTCGAGCACTCCATTCTTGTTGAGGCAGAGAACTGACTTGAGCGTCGGAGGGTCTTGCCGGAGCACCCCCACCTCCGGTTTAGACTTTCTTTGCAGGTCCCGATGGCGACCGCGACTCCCTCAACTCCAGCTTCTCCGATGCCGGCAGATTTGCACCAACAGGATTGGCGCTAGAGGAAGGGGCTGTGTCTTCGCAGTACCCTTATTCTTAAAGGAGCGCTCAACGAGACCATCTCCGATCATCTTCTCCGACATCTCCTCCTCTGGTTGCCTGTCTGATCTCCACCTGATGCCTCCCCGAAGGGCATCCACCAAGCGGTCAACGGCCTCCGCGGCCAGATCTCAGTGAGCTCCGCAAGCCCCGACTTCATCTCCGATTTCTCTGGCTCCTCCTCCTCTGGCGACGGCAGTCGGCATGGAACAGTTTGACCTGCTGGTTCAACAGGTCAGAGGCCTCACCGAAGCAGTGCAGGCCATGCAGCAGCAGCCGCGGCATCGGTGCGGCTGGAAAGAGCATCGCCGGAGTTCCAGAATCCGACGACCGAGCGGGCCACATGGGCCAGCCGCCCTGTCTTTTCCAGAAAAGAAAAACAGAAAGCGGAGAGTCCTCCATCCGATCATGATTCAACCCCCGGAGAGTCCCTGCCTCCGCTCCACCAGAAGACCCTCGAGGCCCGCAATCAAGAGGACCTCCTGGATCAGAGATTTCAAGAGATGAACCGATGGATCGAAGAGCTCCGCCGCGCTCTCACTGCTTACGGTGAGGACATCTGCACTGACCCTCCTTTCTCTCAAATGATCATGCAGGAACCAATCCCGCCGAACTTCAAGCTCCCCCAATTCGAGAGCTACGACGGGACCTCGGATCCAGTTGACCACCTGGAGGCCTTTCGGACCATGATGCTGCTCCATGGTGCACCGACGCCATCTTGTGTCAAGCTTTCCCGTCTACCTTGAAGGGAGCAGTCAGGAATTGGTACTCGGTATTGAAGTCGGATACAATCTTCTCCTTTGACCAAATGAGTCACCAGTTCGTGGCTCATTTCGTCAGCAGCCGGCATCCCCGATGAGGTTCGGAGTCTCTCGTCAATATCAAGCAAAAGGAGGGAGAATCCATCCGAGCTTACGTCAACCGCTTCAACGCCGTCGCCCTGGAGGTCCGGAACCTGGACCAATCGATTGCAATGGCCGCCTTAAAGAGCGGCCTTCAAAAGAATGACCTCTTCTTCTCCCTGGAAAAGAAGTATCCCAGAGACTTTGCCGATCTGTTGGCTCGGGCTGAAGGATATGCCCGAGCGGAGGAAGCCTTCAAACTGAAGGACGAGGAAGCCGCGAAGGAGCGACAGGTGGGCGACTCCGGCAAGCCAGCAGTTGAAAGAGGGCCGAGTGAAGCCCGGCCATGTTCTCAGACTCCTCCCGGACACAAGTGCGCCCAGACTTCTCTCCGAGCACGCAGGCAGAGAAGCCCGGATCGCAGGGTTCAACGGGGCTCTCCCCCAGGAAGATTTCGCAGTTATGCCCCTCTCAACGCATCGAAAACCCAGGTGCTGATGGAGGTCAGAGAGCAGCTCCCAAGGCCAGAAAGGATGCGCACACACCCCGGAAAGCGCAATCCTAACAAGTTCTGTTTCTACCATCGTGACCACGGCCACAACACAGAGGAATGCATTCAACTCCGAGACGAGATCGAGGAGCTCATCAGATGAGGTCGGCTCGACAGGTTCATTCGACGCCGACCTGAGGGTAGAGATCATCAGCCAAGGGCCCTGCCACAACCTGAGCCGCCGAGGAGGGAAGAGCAGCCCGGAGATCGGCCTCCAATTGGGATTATCAACTCCATCTCTGGAGGGCCTCAACAGGGAGCAGACCTTCTACGACCATGGGATTTGAAAAATCTGTAAATGTATTACTAACGACTTTGCTTTAAATCAAGATTCCTTTCAGATTTGCATATCTTTTTCTTTTGACATGGACTCGTAACGACAGGGGATAACCCTTTCAGACAACGAAAATAAAGCCCTGTTAGGGACAGGAGGAGAACCTCACCCTAACATGAGCAAAGTTGAAAGTCCGATTATTTTAAGACCGGACGGGGGGAGAGGCCCATATAGCGGCCCTTATGTGCCCCCATAGTCATGTTAGGGACAGGAGGAGAACCTCGCCCTAACATGAGCAAAGTCGAAGGCCCGATTCTCCTTAAATCGAATGGGGGGAGAGGCCCTACAACGTCCTTATGCGCCCCCACAGCCCTGTTAGGGACAGGAGGAGAACCTCGCTCTAACATGAGCAAAGTCGAATGCCCGATTCTCCTTAGACCGGATGGGGGGAGAGGTCCTACAACGCCCTTATGTGCCCCCACAGCCCTGTTAGGGACAGGAGGAGAATCTCACCCTAACATGAGCAAAGTCGAAGGCCCGATTCTCCTTAGATCGGATGGGGGGAGAGGCCCTGCAATGCCTATATGTGCCCCCACAGCCATCTTAGGGACAGGAGGAGAACCTCGTCCTAACATGAGCAAAGTCGAAGGCCCGGTTACTTTTAGATCAGATGGGGGGAGAGGCCCTACAACGCCCATATGTGCCCCCACAGTCCTGTTAGGAATAGGAGGAGAACCTCGTCCTAACCTGAGCTGAACTCGACTACATCAGGAATAGGAGGAGAACCTCGTCCTGACGCCAACTAAGATCCGATCATTCAAGACCAGATAAGAAAAAGAAAATCTTCTCGATGGTCCCTCCGCGCTCCCGCAACCCCGCTAAGAGCAGAGGGAAAACCCTCACTCGAGAAAAGAAAAAGAAAAAGGGGAGAAGTTAAAAAGGAAAGCGACGAACTACACCAGCGACAAATGAAAAACAAATTACGTCAAAGATACAGGGGATCTCATCTCAGTGACGACGGAGATTCTTATCAAAAATCTTCAGTTTCCAAGAGGGCTCTCAACACAGACCGAGGATAAGACGGCTTCCTCAAGGCGACGAGAAGTTCGGACCCTCGAGCTCGAATTCCGAAAGGAAGCCTCAAACTCGAGTGGCCCCGGACAAATCCGTGGTCATAAACAAAAGGGATAGGTCAATGCGACGACGATTGGGTATCTTCGAATGACATCGATATCGAGCAAGGCAAAAATTGAAAGAAATTTCACAAACGGCAACTCAACACATGAGTAGAAGAGGTAATGGAAAATTTTCTTTTCATTTCATTAACTAAGTATGCATTACAAAGCCCTTAAGGCCGGAAAAGAAAGATGACAAGAAAAGCAAGCCAACGCGGTGACGACCAGGAACCTTCAGACAACATCGACATCGAACGAGATAAAAAATAAATAAATAAATAAATAAAGTTCGACGGATGATAATTTGACGTAAAGTGCAGACAAGGTAACAAAAAATCTCTTTTTCATTTTTGATTAACAAGATATATGTTACAAAGCCCTGAAGGCCAAGGAAAGAAGAACAATACTACAAGACCTGAAAAGAATACATTAGAGACCGCTTCAAGCTTTCGACTTCTCCTTCCAGTTTCATCTTTCTCAGCAGTATTTTTCAGTACGCATGATGAACCCGTCGACTCTCACCCTCCGTCTCGTTCCGCCCCATTGCCGAAACCCTAACCCTAAGGAAAAAAGGGGGGATAGAACTCAAGGGGCGGTGGTGGTGATGGCGGCGGCAACGACGACCTGCGTCAAGAAGAACTGGAAGTATCCCGGAGGCCACGGTAACACCAGAGGCATGCACCACCACCATGTTCTCTCCGACAATTACCATCCTAGGTACTTCGACGAGGTCGGCATGCGCTACTTCCACCGCCCCCACAATAAGTTCTACTGTTCTGCCGTCAGCGCCGATCGTCTCTGGTCCCTCGACCCCGACGACGTCAAGAAGCCCGCCACAGTTTATGACGGCAACTCTACCCCCTTGACCGGTGTCACCCCGTTCAACTACTTCAAAATTCTCGGGCGGGACGCACTCACCGGCCAGTTCCGTTATTAAATCCCTGTTGTTAAAGAAATTTTCCCTCGAGTCCCCTTCGAAGCTGTGGGAGCCCTCAGTGGCAGCTCGACGGCCGCTGAACTTGCGGGCTACTGTTTCCCTTCTCCTCCTCCTCTCGATCCACAGCATCCCCTCGAGACGGACCTCCAGGGCAGAAGCCCCAGTAGGAGAACTCCTCGAAAGGGCTCGGAGGACTGAAGGCTCGGCGTTCTAAGGGACGTCGACGGCGAGGGCCGCCCGGGCAACTCCTACGTCCGTGCCTGCAACAAGAGAAAAGAAAGAAGGAAATCCTGAAAGGTCGGGAAAGATTGCGAATAAACCCTCGGAAGTTGAACAAACAAAGCAAGAAGAGGAAGGAACGACAGCAATGACAAGAGAAGTTTCGGACCAACCTAGATTGGCCCGACGTAGGCGGGGAGACGGCAGAGATGGTGGGGATTGACGCAAAGAATGCTTAGGGTCGAAAAGGACGCCGATGGGTGGCAGAACTCTCAGATGGAAGAAAAACGCCGACTGGACTCTCAGGCGAAGTGAAGTCCCTAGAGGGAAGGAGTGGGTTTAAATAGGCAACAGGGCCTGGCACAGTCATGACGGTGGATATCCCTAGGCCGATCGATGCCCGCCACGTGTCCCACTCACCATGGCATACGGTTGACTGCTGGCAGGGCCATTATAGCGTGGCACTTGGGACTGCGCTCCAGCAGAAATTCTGAAAAGTCTCTTCGGATCATCCCGATTTGAAAAGACTCCGGCATACGCGCATTAAATGCTAGGATATCTGAGGGCGGTCGCGCGCAGAATTCAAGGGGACAACTTCGGCTGTAAAAATTTTTCTATACTTTCTTCATTCGAAACTCGAACTCGGAAGTAGGGGGACTGGTGTTGGATATAAAATACCCCCCAGCCGAAGTTCATACCAGGAGTGGCCCTCCCGGGACTCTGCCGGTGTCCGACCTTGGGCGACATCTTTCCGAACCTCTCCGACGGTCGAGCTTCCACAATATTCTCAAGTTCCCCCGACGGATGAACTCCTGTCGCATCTCCCGGGCTTCCCCAGCGATAAGCTCCATGGTGCACCGACGCCATCTTGTGTCAAGCTTTCCCGTCTACCTTGAAGGGAGCAGTCAGGAATTGGTACTCGGTATTGAAGTCGGATACAATCTTCTCCTTTGACCAAATGAGTCACCAGTTCGTGGCTCATTTCGTCAGCAGCCGGCATCCCCGGTGAGGTTCGGAGTCTCTCATCAATATCAAGCAAAAGGAGGGAGAATCCATCCGAGCTTACGTCAACCGCTTCAACGCCGCCGCCCTGGAGGTCCGGAACCTGGACCAATCGATTGCAATGGCCGCCTTAAAGAGCGGCCTTCAAAAGAATGACCTCTTCTTCTCCCTGGAAAAGAAGTATCCCAGAGACTTTGCCGATCTGTTGGCTCGGGCTGAAGGATATGCCCGAGCAGAGGAAGCCTTCAAACTGAAGGACGAGGAAGCCACGAAGGAGCGACAGGTGGGCGACTCCGGCAAGCCAGCAGTTGAAAGAGGGCCGAGTGAAGCCCGGCCATGTTCTCAGACTCCTCCCGGACACAAGTGCGCCCAGACTTCTCTCCGAGCACGCAGGCAGAGAAGCCCGGATCGCAGGGTTCAACGGGGCTCTCCCCCAGGAAGATTTCGCAGTTATGCCCCTCTCAACGCATCGAAAACCCAGGTGCTGATGGAGGTCAGAGAGCAGCTCCCAAGGCCAGAAAGGATGCGCACACACCCCGGAAAGCGCAATCCTAACAAGTTCTGTTTCTACCATCGTGACCACGGCCACAACACAGAGGAATGCATTCAACTCCGAGACGAGATCGAGGAGCTCATCAGATGAGGTCGGCTCGACAGGTTCATTCGACGCCGACCTGAGGGTAGAGATCATCAGCCAAGGGCCCTGCCACAACCTGAGCCGCCGAGGAGGGAAGAGCAGCCCGGAGATCGGCCTCCAATTGGGATTATCAACTCCATCTCTGGAGGGCCTCAACAGGGAGCAGACCTTCTACGACCATGGGATTTGAAAAATCTGTAAATGTATTACTAACGACTTTGCTTTAAATCAAGATTCCTTTCAGATTTGCATATCTTTTTCTTTTGACATGGACTCGTAACGACAGGGGATAACCCTTTCAGACAACGAAAATAAAGCCCTGTTAGGGACAGGAGGAGAACCTCACCCTAACATGAGCAAAGTTGAAAGTCCGATTATTTTAAGACCGGACGGGGGGAGAGGCCCATATAGCGGCCCTTATGTGCCCCCATAGTCATGTTAGGGACAGGAGGAGAACCTCGCCCTAACATGAGCAAAGTCGAAGGCCCGATTCTCCTTAAATCGAATGGGGGGAGAGGCCCTACAACGTCCTTATGCGCCCCCACAGCCCTGTTAGGGACAGGAGGAGAACCTCGCTCTAACATGAGCAAAGTCGAATGCCCGATTCTCCTTAGACCGGATGGGGGGAGAGGTCCTACAACGCCCTTATGTGCCCCCACAGCCCTGTTAGGGACAGGAGGAGAATCTCACCCTAACATGAGCAAAGTCGAAGGCCCGATTCTCCTTAGATCGGATGGGGGGAGAGGCCCTGCAATGCCTATATGTGCCCCCACAGCCATCTTAGGGACAGGAGGAGAACCTCGTCCTAACATGAGCAAAGTCGAAGGCCCGGTTACTTTTAGATCAGATGGGGGGAGAGGCCCTACAACGCCCATATGTGCCCCCACAGTCCTGTTAGGAATAGGAGGAGAACCTCGTCCTAACCTGAGCTGAACTCGACTACATCAGGAATAGGAGGAGAACCTCGTCCTGACGCCAACTAAGATCCGATCATTCAAGACCAGATAAGAAAAAGAAAATCTTCTCGATGGTCCCTCCGCGCTCCCGCAACCCCGCTAAGAGCAGAGGGAAAACCCTCACTCGAGAAAAGAAAAAGAAAAAGGGGAGAAGTTAAAAAGGAAAGCGACGAACTACACCAGCGACAAATGAAAAACAAATTACGTCAAAGATACAGGGGATCTCATCTCAGTGACGACGGAGATTCTTATCAAAAATCTTCAGTTTCCAAGAGGGCTCTCAACACAGACCGAGGATAAGACGGCTTCCTCAAGGCGACGAGAAGTTCGGACCCTCGAGCTCGAATTCCGAAAGGAAGCCTCAAACTCGAGTGGCCCCGGACAAATCCATGGCCATAAACAAAAGGGATAGGTCAATGCGACGACGATTGGGTATCTTCAAATGACATCGATATCGAGCAAGGCAAAAATCGAAAGAAATTCGACAAACGGCAACTCAACACATGAGTAGAAGAGGTAATGGAAAATTTTCTTTTCATTTCATTAACTAAGTATGCATTACAAAGCCCTTAAGGCCGGAAAAGAAAGATGACAAGAAAAGCAAGCCAATGCGGCGACGACCAGGAACCTTCAGACAACATCGACATCGAACGAGATAAAAATAAATAAATAAATAAATAAATAAAGTTCGACGGACGATAATTTGACGCAAAGTGCGGACAAGGTAACAAAAAATCTCTTTTTCATTTTCGATTAACAAGATATATGTTACAAAGCCCTGAAGGCCAAGGAAAGAAGAACAATACTACAAGACCTGAAAAGAATACATTAGAGATCGCTTCAAGCTTTCGACTTCTCCTTTCAGTTTCATCTTTCTCAGCAGTATTTCTCAGTACGCATGATGAACCCGTCGACTCTCACCCTCCACCTCGTTCCGCCCTATTGCCGAAACCCTAACCCTAAGAGAAAAAGGGAGGATAGAACTCAAGGGGCGGCGGCGGCGATGGCGGCGGCAACGACGACCTGCGTCAAGAAGAACTGGAAGTACCCCGGAGGCCGCGGTAATGCCAGAGGCATGCACCACCACCGTGTTCTCTCCGACAATTACCATCCTAGGTACTTCGACGAGGTCGGCATGCGCTACTTCCACTGCCCCCGCAATAAGTTCTACTGTTCTGCCGTCAGCACCGACCGCCTCTGGTCCCTCGACCCCGACGACGTCAAGAAGCCCGCCACAGTTTATGACGGCAACTCTACCCCCTTGACCGGTGTCACCCCGTTCAACTACTTCAAAATTCTCGGGCGGGACGCACTCATCGGCTAGTTCCGTTATTAAATCTCTGTTGTTAAAGAAATTTTTCCTCGAGTCCCCTTCGAAGCTGTGGGAGCCCTCAGTGGCAGCTCGACGGCCGCTGAACTTGCGGGCCACTGTTTCCCTTCTCCTCCTCCTCTCGATCCGCAGCATCCCCTCGAGACGGACCTCCAGGGCAGAAGCCCCAGTGGGAGAACTCCTCGAAAGGGCTCGGAGGACTGAAGGCTCGGCGTTCTAAGGGACGTCGACGGCGAGGGCCGCCCGGGCAACTCCTACGTCCGTGCCTGCAACAAGAGAAAAGAAAGAAGGAAATCCTGAAAGGTCGGGAAAGATTGCGAATAAACCCTCGAAAGCTGAACAAACAAAGCAAGAAGAGGAAGGAACGACAGCAATGACAAGAGAAGTTTCGGACCAACCTAGATTGGCCCGACGTAGGCGGGGAGACGGCGGAGATGGTGGGGATTGACGCAAAGAACGCTTAGGGTCGAAAAGGACGCCGATGGGTGGCAGAACTCTCAGATGGAAGAAAGACGCCGACTGGACTCTCAGGCGAAGTGGAGTCCCTAGAGGGAAGAAGTGGGTTTAAATAGGCAACAGGGCCTGGCACAGTCATGACGGCGGATATCCCTAGGCCGACCGATGCCCACCACATGTCCCACTCACCATGGCATACGGTTGACTGCTGGTAGGGCCATTATAGTGTGGCACTTGGGACTGCGCTCCAGTAGAAATTTTGAAAAGTCTCTTCGGATCACTCCGATTTGAAAAGACTCCGGCATACGCGCATTAAATGCTAGGATATCTGAGGGCGGTCGCGCGCAGAATTCAAGGGGACAACTTCGGCTGTAAAAATTTCTCTATACTTCCTTCATTCGAAACTCGAACTCGGAAGTAGGGGGACTGGTGTTGGGTATAAAATACCCCCCAACCAAAGTTCATACCAGGAGTAGCCCTCCCGGGACTCTGCCGGCGTCCGACCTTGGGCGACATCTTTCCGAACCTCTCCGACGGTCGAGCTTCCACAATATTTCCAAGTTCCCCCGACGGATGAACTCCTGCCGCATCTCCCGGGCTTCCCCAGCGATAAGCTTCTTCGGTTGTCCATCGGGCTGCTCCAAGTGCTCTCTGGATTCTACCATCAGTCGATCTCCTGCAAGGATCAACCGTTCTCCGGACCCCTTTCGGATCTTTTCCGACAGGATTCGATCGACTCCAATCCGAATTTCTTTCAGAACTACGTCAGTTCGCCAGTGGGCGAACTTTCCCAACAGCAGATCTTCACGACGGACGGGCTCCATCCAAGTTTCTACGGCGGTTGACCGCCTTCTGGGTTTCATCTGGGCTCCTACGGGAGCCAGACTCCTTTCCCGAACTCCTACTGCAGGCAGACTTCATCCGAGCTCCTACGGGAGGCGGACTTCAGTCCTGAGCTCCCATTGCAGATAGACCTCATCCGAATTCTTACAAGGGCCGGACTCTGAGCTCCCACCACAAGCGATCTACACCGAGCTTCTGCTACAAGCGATCTACTCCGAGCTACTACTACAAGTGGTCTACTTCAAATTTCTACTACGAGCGGTCCGCACCGAATTTCTACTGTAAGCCTCCACCCGAGCTTCCCTTGTGAACGAATTCCTTCCGGACTTCTATTGCAGGCAGGCTTCGGCCAAGCTTCCTCAACAAATGATCCCCATCCGGACTTCTACGGGAACCAGAAAGCCCCTGGCCGAGCTTCTACAGCAGATGACCTTCGCCTGCAGTACTAGCGTCCAAGGCACCCAACGGTAGAAAGCTCGCCAGCAACATTCGAGCTCCTCTCAGACGGAGAGCTACCTCTCTCCACCAGACACCCCAACCGAGTTTCGGCCGACAGGCCTGGACTCCCTGGCAAGCCACAGTAATGGCCGCGACTCTGCTCCACTTCCTATAACGGATCCCGCGTGGCTCCATCATGCTCTGACAAGTTACGACAACGGACATCACTCCACTCTCCACAGCAGGCTCCACGTGGCAGGCCACGGTGATGGCCACGACTCCACTCCACTACTCTCCGTAACAAACTCCTCATGGCCCCGAATGGCCCACTACCGGGCAGTTACAGACGTCGCTGTCAATCTGTTACGCCCTCCGTCTATAAAAAGGGACCCCCAGATATGTTATTCTCTAAGCTCTATTCTCTATCTAAAAATTCTGCTAAAATTTTCGTTCGAGCACTCCATTCTTGTTGAGATAGAGAACTGACTTGAGCGTCGGAGCGTCTTGTCGGAGCACCTCTATCTCTAGTTTAGACTTTTTTTGCAGGTCTTGATGGCGATCGTGACTTTCTCGACTTCAACTTCTCCAACACCGATGAATTTTTGCACTAACAGAAACAAAACGGGAGAAGAAGAGAATTAGCAGCAAAGTTCTCATTCTTAGAAGAAGATAAACCTCCTCCAAAAGTGAAAGGTGGGAGTGGCTTGTGAGGTGGGAGAGCGGAAGCAAATGAGTTAAACAATTGAGTTTATTCTATGAGCACGTGGCTTTTTGGGTTATACCTTCCGTATAAAAAAAAATGATTGATCTTCTCTTGTAATGTGAATTATTGTATTGCATTCTGCATAGCTTTCAAATCACACTATTCACTTCATTATCTGTACTGTAGATGGAAGGAAGAGATTAAAGTGTTTCAAAAGCTATGCAAAGTACGGTTTAATTATTAATGTCATCTAATCCATGCCACAATACACCAAACGAATTATACAAGTAGACATGATGCAAAAGGACCTAATCTGAAATTAGTCATGTCCACACTGGTTGGACCACGTCCCCAAACCAACATAGCTGTATTGTACCCATTTTCTAGACTCAACATTAAGACAGATCCAAGCAAAATTCAGGTCAAATCATGACATGTTGTACCATTATCTAGACTCAACACCAAGGCAGATCCAAACAAAATTTAGATCAAACCAAGGCCATTCTAGGATCGAAACCCTGTCCGCCCGGCTCGCAGTGCACATTCGCCAAGCCACACAAGAATCAACCGGCAAAAGTCTTACAAGGTGAAGTTTTGAACCCATTTCATGTTTCTCAAAATTATACAATATTTGAAAATTTATGTAATTTAAAAATATATAAAACAATCTTTCATTCGAGGTACATTATGATTTTGAATACGAAATCTAACAACAGCAACCTTCGATAACCATGGCCATTATGACCTTGTTATGACCATTATTTCAAACCAAGCGGGCGATATATTAGATTGGACCTGGGTTTAACTCTAGACAAAATCTAAGCCAGTTTGAGAATTAGATTTCAACGATGGGAAAGGTCAATTCTTAAAAAAAAAAAAAAAATAGAAAGAAAAAAACGATGGGAAAGGTCAACGAAGGGGCACGAAGAAACCGTGAGGTATTGACCGTGGACACCTGCTTCTCGCTCTCGCTTCGTCGTCTCGTAATCTGAAAAGTTAATCAATCTAAAGTCTAAACACGTGAAGTGGACATCGAATACGGAAGAACTCAAACGGCCACGATAGGCCAGATCATGGTGACAAATTGAATATAATAGCGGACACATTTCGTTGATTAGTTGGACCCTCATCAAGCTAGATTACGTGTTAGATCTGTGTAAATCTCATCCGTCCATCAGTCAGCGCACAAATGTGACCATATGCGATCAGCCTCTGGTACATGCATCCGCGTGCATTATATATACCCGGTCCACGGCGTCCGTTTATGACTTCCATCATGGCAAGGTCTTGTGGGAGGTATGGTTTGTGCGTACAATATTTGTACAATCTCTGTCCACACGTGTTTGTCTGATCTTAGTTCTATTATCTTAAACAATTTTTTGATTAATGGAGATCAAAATTGATGGCTAAATAAAAAAATTCTTGGCTCGACCGTGTCACGCTTACGAATCCGTTGAGAGTTGGAAATATTCATATTTGAACGGAGGAGTTAGGATACAAATCGAGTACCTTGCCCTAATGGGGGAAAGTGTATAGCTTTCTTGGGGATATGTGCTACGTCCAAATGCAAAATAGACTGAATAAGATGTCGTTCACCAAAGTCTGACTTAGATATTTATAAGGGGTGTTTGGCTACAGAAACGCAAAAAAAAAAAAAGAAAAAAAAAAAAAAAAAAAAAAGGAGGGACCACCAGATAGGAATTTATATCACGTGGGACTACAAGTAGACCATAAGTTCATTCCATCAAAATGGTGAAATAGATTTACAATATAAGATGGGCTAATATCTATTTTTCTTCTGGTTATCATCCTGCTCGTCTTTTCTACAAATACTAAAAAGAGAGGTGAGAGAAAATAAGTTTCTTTTAAGAAAAAAAAAAGAAGAGAAAAAACATAATTTGATCTTTACAATAACATTAAATTAAAAGAGATTTAATGTGTATTGAATGCCTTTTTTTTCCTTGCACATATCCATCCAACCAAACGTCAGAAACATTACATTCTGAAATAGACTACATTTTCAACAATACAAGGGATATATCCTTTTAAAAATCTATTCCAAATCTAAATATCCCTACAGGGTCCTTAATTGAAAAGAATTTTGTTGTCCTCTCAGTCTCAGCCTAACATAAGGCAGAGAAGACTCTTTTAAGGGCTACAACTCTCTCTCTCTCTCTCTCTCTCTCTCTCTCTTTATATATATATAATCACTTGCAAGAAAATCTTGTCACAAATATCATCAAAGAACATAATGCTTCCGGGATATTCTTCTTTAATTGCTAATAGCAGTTAATGAAACTCATAAATAATCCTATCAATATTTTTTTATATTTTTCACCTCTTCTAGTTCTAGTTGAGTGCGACTGTTTGTTGTTATACACCAAGTAACCATGGAGACGAGTGTGAAAGTGTAATGATCATAGCAATTAATATATAGAGAAATTATTGAAAGTTTCATGATCATGCCCCCCCTCGCCCCCCTCCACAATACTGCTCGCATGATTTAACATGGTTTCGAAGGTAAGATGCTTGTATACAATATCAAAAATTTCTAACAGTTTTTTATTTTCTGAAATTAAAAGGATGAATTTTGTATATCAATAAATGAAATGCTAAATACCAGCAGCTCCACCCAAATTCATACTCACTCCAACATAACATCTCTCTCATGCACTGCACCCATCCCCGCCTATGAACGATTGATGGAGTAGGAATCAAAAACAGTCTCAAATTTATCAATCCTTCGGTACATGCACTCCTTGCTCTTGTCATGTTCAGAGGGTCCAGGGGGAGTGTATGTATCTCCAAGACCGCATCAAAAAGCCACTTTTATCACCCGGAACGCAGGAGTTTTGTCAAAGATATGATGTATATATCTTTAGTCGATCATTAGGTGGTCATTTTAATTCATTTTTCATGCAAATAAGCCAACCGATCGATGATCTCTCGTCAGGAGTCAGGACTGTGTCCAAGGCCTTCAGAGGTTTACGCGTTTATTTAATTGCTTAGCGCTGTGTGAAGGTTGGCTGTCGTACGGGATGACGTTAGATATGCAATAGTCGGCTTTTTCACATGGTGGTTTCGTGGTGTGAAATACCAATCCCTGCATGACATGTGGAAATAAGTTTTTATTATAAAAAAATAAGGATTGGACCTTGAAGCCTGTTTTGTAAATAATTATTATAACAACAAAAATAGATTTATAGGAAAATATAAAAGACAAAATGTTTCTTAATCTCATCCTTAAAATTTTGTTGTTTGCCGAATGTTATGAAAAGCAATTAAAAACGTGTTTCTTGTAGAATCCAAAATTTAATTTTAAAACATTTAATACCAACTAGAATCGTTGAAAAATAAAATAATTGTATGAAGAGATTTTGAAAAAAAAAATATTACTTAACTATATTATTTTATAAAATAATTAAAAATTTAAATTTTATTTGATTATTATATTCTTACACTCAATGGATGAATATATATGGCTAAACTAACATATATAAAGTTTCACCCTTTGTTGCCCTTTCGTGCGCGCGCGCGTGTGTATATATATATATATATATATATATATATATATATATATATATATATATATATATATATATATATATATATATATATATATATATAATTAAAATTTTAAATTTTATTTGATTATTATATTCTTACACTCAATGGATGAATATATATGGCTAAACTAACATATATAAAGTTTCACTCTTTGTTGCCCTTTCGTGCGCATATATATATATATATATATATATATATATATATATATATATATATATATATATATATATATATATATTTTGAAAAAAAATAGAAGAAATAATATCTGGTCTTATAATGAATAGATTGTATTTTCAAATGTATCTGTGCTTGCAAAAATGAGGATATAGCGATTTTTATCTCTAATTTATCAGAGAAACTAGACATTATCTCTATATTCTCTCAGTTTTCTTTTGAGAGAAAGCCTACTATTCCAAATTTAATTTGTAAACTCATTCTAATCCCTCTCTTATATGCCCTCTGGATGCCAACCTGCCGGCATAAATCATGGACAAAGGGGAGAGTATATCCAGGATTATATTTATTAAACCCCACTTATCCACTCTAATAAAGCGAGAAAAACAAGAGCTTAGAAGTACTTAAAAGCATAAACGTACTTTTACAAGTATTTAAAAGTAGAATAGACTTGTGGAGCCAATAGCACAAGCCACCAGTTCATTTATCCATCCTTTATACGTGCGTTAAGGTGGCGTGAGCCGCGTGACTTCAGTCCAACATGTTACTACCGTTCTCTGGACCCTTCCCTCCCTTATCGGACGGGGTTGGATAAGAAGGATTCACTTTTCTTCCAGAGAATCACCATTCGATCATACACCGGCCGCTTTGAGGCCTGTGCCGTTGGTGATCCAACGGCAGATTCACCCGAATGAAAGCGAATCCTTCTTTCGTGCAAAACATACAACCACCAGCCATCTCTGGACTCGTGAGTCCTGTGGACCCCATCCGGGAACTCCACACCAAATTTCCAATTTCCATCACACGCCCGAGGAATCATCATCCGTCCACATGTCACGCATGCGATGGGATGACATGGGAGCCACCCTCATGGGGTTTACCCGCTCCACCTAGACTTCCTCCGCCGCGTTCTCTTTTATTACCGGTCAACTCTCTCGAACAGCTGCCATCTCTTTCTTGCAAGCCGCTTCCACCCCCCACGCTTTCCCTAGATCTCCTCTTCTTCACCTCCGAAAGATAAGACATCTCTCCTTAATTCCCGCTGTCCCGCTTCTGGCTCCATTGTTCTTCGTCCTTCTCTTCTCTGGCTTCAGTTTGAGCATCTTCTCAACTACCACGGTCTCCAAAACCTATCGAATCCCCTTTTTCCGTGTTTTTTTCTGATGGAATTTTGGCCCTGGTTCGCCAATGTTCTCGCGGAGCAATAAAAGAGACGCCTTTTCACGGGAGAGGAAGGAGATGGAGCAGTGGCGGCAGCAGCAGCAGGCGAAGGGGCGGCTGCCGCGGCTTGATCGGCGGAACGCGGTGAAGAACATCGAGTACGAGGCGGAGGCGGAGGCGGTCGACGGCGTGTCCTGGACCTCCTCGTACTTGGGGGACGAGCCCCCTGGCCTCCGCACCACCCGATCGTTGGACCTCTCGCCGTCGTCGTACTCGAAGCAGACGAGTTTCCGAATTGGGGGGAGCATCGAGGGCGAGGTCGACCTCCTCTGCCGCAGCCTCGGGTTGGCGGGACCGGAGGACTTCGCCATCCCCGTCACCGCCTGGGAGGCCCGCAAGGCCCGGTCCAACTCCGACCTCCTCCCGAGGTCCCGCCTCCTCCACCCTGATAGCGCCGCCCCTCCAGATCCCACCTTTGCCACGAACTCTACCCCTGCGGATGCCGATCCCCCCAAAGTACTGGCCGAAGAATTCGTCGGCCGGCAGGATGTGGAGGAAGTTCCAGGCGAGCCTGACAGGCCCGTGGTTGAAATCAAGGTTCTTGATGATGAAAAGCCTAAGAATTTGACTCCGCTTCCGGTCGTAAGAGCCGGAGATGGAGGAATTAAAGGTGTTCGACCTCCAGTTCTAGCTCCTCCGCCGGTAATTTCAACTCTTTCCCCTCCGCCAGGGAGGCGGGTGCGGGCACCTGCCATCGACAGCGGAGGCTCGACTTGGGATCTATTGAAGTCTTTCGCTCCTGACGAAGAAAACAATGATTTGGGTGCGGAAGGGAGGAGAAGGAGATCCTTCAACTCGGAGGAGGATGAGCAAGAAGAAGCAGCTCCTGCAGGAGGAGAGGTTGCAGGTTTGGAATTGAGGCTGGGGGAGACATCTGAGGAATTCACTGGGACATCGTCATACTCCACCATGAATGACGACGACGCCTCCAGCACAACTACTGAAACAATGTTCATCATCTCGCCAAATGGCAAGTTCAAAAGGAGGATCAAGTCATGGATGCGGGGTGTGCTCCTTGGGAGTGGTTCATTTGGCATGGTGTATGAAGGGATCAGCGAGTAAGTAAACAAGCAAACTTATAAGTTGTTACAACTTCCTCGTTTGTGCTTATTTTAATATCTGTGTATAACCATCGCAAAATCTTCTGAGCAATGGCAAATGTTGCTGCAACGTTTACATAAATCCTACGTCTTCTCAGCTTCAAATTATTATATCTGTGTTACAATTTTATGAGTAACTGCAACGAATTTCTGTTAGGACTGCATTTTACTCGATAATTTAGTGATATTTTAAATTCACTTCTTGTTAGTAGATAGTTCTTAAGCTCTCTATGGGTCAAGCATAATTGAAATCATTCTGCTGTGATCATTATATTTAGTAGCATTCACTACGCTTAGAAGTATATTTTGTTTACATTTTTATAATTAAGCTTGCAAATTATGGAAGGATTTTTGTTTTCAGATATATTGCTTGTGGATTTTGAATCCTCAATGAGACACATTAGAGTGAATAGAAACTGATTCACACTCAGTAATTCTGATCATAATAATAATGAAAACTGAGAACCATTTCTAATACATCTGATAGGATGAGGGGCAGAGCCATAAATCCTCTTTGGGAATTTGAAGAGGAAGTTCTAACTAACACTAAATACATGAATATATTTAGTTAGTATGGGGACCTCAACTCATGATCCATCAGGTGTTTCTGTAATTCTTTTTTACCCATGATCCATCAAGAGTTTCTGTGTAATTCTTGTTACCCATATCATATGTTTAATTTAGTATCTTGAATTTTCGGTATTTAGAATGGCCAAAAACTAAATTGAATTGACAAGAGCAGCATGATTGTCACCCACTGCTAGCCTCATGTATTTACAGCAGAAGATGCTGATGGCACAAAGTTGCATTAAGTTGCAATGAAAGGAGAGAGAGGAGAGTTCTATACATCAGACAGGATGTGGAGAGGAATGGAATAGGAAAAGTACAAAAAGAGGTGCACAAGAAGAAGGGACAAAATTGCAATATATGGCCTGTGAAACCTTTATCTGACAGCTTCAAAGATTATCTTAATCACTTAATAACATATCTGCAAATTCCCCTCTGTAGCTGTATTTTGCTATCATGTTTTTGGAAGATCTGCATACAACTAGTAGCTTTTTTTGGAAGTTCTGATTTTTATTCTTGAAAATAGTACTATTTTGTTTTTGCACGAGCTAAATTATGTCTGATTTTGTTGTCCGAACTTTGTTTGATGGCTACAATTATCAATCTTATTTGGGAATATCTTCTCTGCAACTCAATTATGATTGTTATCTAGTGAGGTCTTAAGCTAGACTTTTGCCAAACATATTCATTTGCAGAATGTGTCACACTTGAGTTTGCTGTATAGCGAATCATATATCCAACTCCATAGAGGAGCAAATGAAATTTACCATCTGGTCAATATCACTTCCTCTGTAGGATGTTGGTCATGATTAGTTTGTTCCTGTACTGGTATGAGTTATCATGGTTGGTATTTTTTGTGATTGACCATGCTTGTTTGTGTCATCTTTACAGTGAGGGTGCATTTTTTGCTGTCAAAGAAGTATCTTTGCTTGACCAAGGAATCAATGCTGAACAATGTATTCTTCAACTTGAGCAGGTGGGATATTGTCAATGCTTTTGTCTGTTATACTTGATGCATTAATATATTTTCTGCCCATTATTGTTCGGGTTGCTTCCTTTCTATTCTATTTGTGAATATTGTGAAACTTCATTGACTCCTTTCTATTCTATTTTCTGTTTGCATTCATAATTCTTTTACTGAGCACTCTCTTCTAATTTCTAACTTATCCTTTCAGGAGATCGCGCTTTTAAGTCAGTTTGAACATGAAAACATAGTTCAGTATTATGGAACAGATAAGGTATGCTTGCATAGTCATTTTGGTGTAGTGTTGAGTTAGTGAGCCTGGCATCAATATCTCTATTCTGTTCACATTTAGTTCTCAACGTTAAACGAAATTGCAGTTTTAAGATCCCATTTCCTGATTCCCCTTCCTAATGTCTCACTGTTGAGGCACAAAACTGTTTGGCATTCCATCAGAAGAAACTATTGTCATAAGTATGAGCTGCTTATAGCTTATTAGTTGTCATGAACTTATGCTCGCAAAATTTCTGGGTATTTTGGTTTATATGGTTTTTAGTTGATCAATATTATCATCTTGCTTATTCGACTGTACTATTTCTTTATATTAAAACATGAATTATCTTGCAGGAAGATTCCAAACTGTTTATCTTCCTTGAGCTTGTTACTCAAGGATCTCTTGCATCTCTATATCAGAAGTATCGTCTGCGCAATAGTCAAGTCTCTGCATTTACCAGGCAGATCTTAAATGGTTTGAAGTATCTTCATGACCGAAATGTGGTGCACAGGTGAAGCAACTGCTTTAGTTTATATGACCATGCTTGACCCATTCATTGCATTTTTCTGTCATTGTGTTTGAACACTATGATAAAACACTATATAATGTTATCCTTTATTGGTCAATATCGGGTAGGTTTCTTGCATTTATATGATGACGATGTTATTTCACTAAGCAATCTTAGCTTAGAAAAATGGTTAAATAGTTTAGACTCCTAATTTGAGGTAGTAGCATTCACTGTTCTGCAAGGTGTTTGAATATTTACCTTCATTTTCTGTGATGCAATAAACATTAAATAGTATCAAGGAGCAGAAAATAAAAAACAGATACAGGGTTCCTTGTTCTGCTATCAAGATAATAAGGAAATAGGGAATGCAACAGTGAAAGATGTCTAAAGACAGGAGGAACCAGAAATACCATCTTTGACTAAACTTGTCATAACTTAACGGCAGCCACAGATTACAAAAAAAAAAAGTCAAACTAATTTGTCTTCAGGAGTTGTGCAAGGAGCTTTTAAGTTCAGCAATTTTATGTATACCAACCTCCCTGTACCTGAGTCTGAGATAGGCTTAATCCCTGGCCCATCCAGGGTTATTATGATGCTCATGTTTTGAGAATTATTTGTGTTAGAAATTTCAACTTTACCTAAACATTCTGCAAAATAAACCAGACTATTCTGTTTTGGAAATTGCCATGTAAAAAGATTATACTATGTTCATGGAAAATATATAAACCTCACAATGAGATTTTATCATGGTATATTATTCTCGATGATATGATATAATCTTGATTATTAGTGATTCCAAATATTCACAGTTTCAACGGTTTCTTAGTATAAAGATAAGACAATCCTTTTGTCAACTGTTGATATTGTCTTGTCTTCTTGCCAGAGATATTAAGTGCGCTAATATTTTGGTTCATGTAAATGGATCTGTAAAGCTTGCTGACTTTGGATTGGCTAAGGAGGTTAGTCCCCCCCATGAATGGTTTTATTATTCAATATACCTCAACACATTCCTTATCCCCTCCCCCCCTCCTTTTCTCTTTTGTCTTTTTCTGCAAGTGACTTTCAAATGTTTGAAAGTTAGTTGATGCAGTACTACTTCTGTGTACATTTTCAGATAACCAAGTTCAACGTGCTGAAATCATGTAAAGGAAGTGTATACTGGATGGCTCCAGAGGTTAGCTTATCCATTTTTTAAATATTCTTTTATTTATATAACCACTTGTAATAGATGCCACATGCTATTAGATACCATCTTAACTCCCTAAAATCTGATTCTAGTGAGCAATGGATGCATTTGATGTCTCCATTAGTAATAGGATTGAACACTGCATATATAGCACCTCTATTTCATTTTAAGTTTGTGACGTTTTGCAATTAAGGGAATTTCTATTGTGAGAAGAAAAGTCCAGCCACGGAATCAAAAAAATAAAAATATATAAAAAAATTAGATGACATGAAAATGAGGCCCCTGCTGTTGGTAGTTGCCTGTGAATTAGTTTCATGATTTCCAGGATTTTTTAATTTATATAGTCGTGCATACCTTTACAGTTATTTTTGTCTAGACATTCCTTTATGCTGGTTCTGATCATGATGCAAAGAAATTGAGAATAAGAAAATTTAGCATTGCATAACTTATGGATGGATGAAGAATAGAAAAATATAGTGAAAATGATCAAAGCTCAATCGCACATGTTGTGAGAAAAAATATGTGAACTGATTATGATATGGAAGGTAATATAATTTAATGTCTAAATTTAAATAGTAATCTACTAAAGCAAATCTAAGGTATAGTTTCCTGAAAGAGTTGTTATAGGTTTGTGCGTAAAAAGAATATCATCACAGTTGGAGCAAGCATTAACTCTTGCATAAGTTTAATAGTTGAAATTCTTCTATTGTTTTCATTTCCATTAGATTTCATCCCAATATGCATTTGCTGAGTCTTGGATTGATGCTTTTTAGTTCAAATGGTATATCTTGCTTCTTAAGACCGTGATCATAAGATGGCAGAATTATAACATCCCAGTGTCTCACCCAAAAAGACCGGCCATAAGTAATATTTTGAGGTCCTTGACTATACTTCAACTTCAACATCCAAGATCCTCCTTCAACGCCCCCCCCACCCACCCCAACAACAACAAACCCCAAAAAAAAAAAAATCCAAGATCCTCCCAGCGCACAAATGATGTAAGGCTAAACACGTGCTGCACAGGTCCACACCTACCCCTTGTTTTAAGCCTTGGTATTCTTGCCAGAAAAAGGATCAAATTAGAACCACAAACACCTCAATTGGCTTGTGGTCAACCCCAAAAGGGCTCGTGTTTTAGTGTCCTTTAGTCCATATGGGTTATTAGTCAGGTTGGCTTTGATACTTTTTCTAACGCCCAGGATGTTACCCAAGAATTCCAGGTATAACTTATCTTTTATTCCTTGACTTTACTTAAGTATCCAAGATCTTCCTAGTACAAAACCAATGCAGAATTGAAGTCACCTGCACGGATCCTCAACAACAGTGGCTGCAAGTTTAAATAAGTTTGTACTAATTAAATGATATAGTTATGCATGATGGGTTGCTTAGTTTCCTCATGACGGACATCCTTTCTTTGCATGCTAATAGTAATGTTAGGTGGCTGTTATGTGCTGTTTGCAAATTATGCAGAAATCGTGGCTTAGATGCACTGCATGATTTTTTTGTTTGATCAAACCTTTTGAAGGTTGAAACAAATCTTGATATTTGTTTTATCTTGATAAACATGATTCGGAGATTGTCCTGGTTTAGTAAACTGATATTTGTAGATATCTTTGATCCAGTGTGTATGTGGATGCAAACTAGAACAAGGACTGATACTTGTAAAAGCTTGAAAGGGCATAAATGAGCGAGCGTAGAATTGGTCTTTGTATAGATGCATTACTCTCCTGAAAAATTGCTATTTATATTTAGTGATTACTATATTCGGGAAACTGGCTGGCAAATTATTCAAGAAGTAGTGGATACTTTTAGGGGTGTCATGTATTATACTTCTTTGTCATTACTTTTAGGGGTGGCATAACATTGTGCACAATTCTGTGAGTTCCTATTAATTGGGGAATTCTCATTTTTCAGGTTGTTAATCCTAGAAAAACATATGGGCCTGCAGCTGATATATGGAGCCTTGGGTGCAGTGTCTTGGAGATGTTAACACGTCAGCTTCCCTTTCCAAACCTTGAGTGGGTGAGTAATCTGTTTGTTGAAGCAGCCAGCTACTGTTCCTTCTTGTCTTTAAAGAAATTTTCTGCCAGTTTGGTATTAAAATAACAAACAGTATTCCTGCTTTATTTATTTATTTTTAAAAGTTCACTTGCCTCAACCATGCACCTATTTACTGTACAGCTTAGTATAGGTTCCTTAAATGCTGAAAGCTATGCACACTGTTGGAATGGCCAGCTGAGGACTAGCAAGGACAGGATCAATAAAATTTGACTAAATAATCAGCTGCGTCTAGATGACTTGAATAGTTTAAGGCATGTATTTTTACAAAAAAAAAAAATAAAAAGAGGGGCTTTGTAAATCTAATAGATTAAGGGGATAAAGTTAACACTCGGAAATGGTATATTATAAAATTGAAAAAAATAGCATTTAAGAATTAAATTCAATGGCTGCAACAATTGAACTTGCTTTCAACTTTTAAAAACCTAGAGTTAGCAGTGGGACTGGATAATGAATCTTGGAGGATGCAATAAGATGAGTAGAAGGGGAGAGCTGCGAAACATTGACAGGATGAGTTTATGAAGGAGAATGAATCAAGAATGTGGATAAAGAAAGAAAGAGGTCAGCAAGTATAAAAGGTTTGATATGATGGCTCGCAGGGTCAAGTTTATGCTATATACTAACAATTATGATAAGAAGTACTTCTGGATTCAAAGATGGATAAAGGGGCCATTTAAGGGAGCAAGGACTTAAAGTTTCATTTAAATTAAAGGAATAGACAATGTTGTAAAAGGTGGCTAAGTAGATGAAGGCTGGCTACGTAGAAATACTCCAGACCCATGATAGTTGATCTTAAACTCCTTATGCCAAAGTGAGCTCATAAACAAGTGACTTGCCTTGGTTCACATCATGAGGTGATCGATGTCATGATGGGGATGGGCACTGCTAGAGGTCCAACAGTCCCCATGCATTGCACCCAGAAACGACGCAACTTGCGGGTCCATTGGATTTCACATTTACAATCCGTTGGATTGCTTCTGATGCCAGCTGATTTTTTTCTGGGAAACAAGAGTGTGTTACATAAGTTGAATGAAGTCTTTTACCAGATCTCGTATAGATTTTAGATTTCACATGTGGGATCATATCTCAGGTAGAAGAATCTTTGACAAATGCTTTCAATGTAAGAGTGTAGTAAAATCTGCTTCGGTTGGTTCCATCCAATATAAATTGTCTTATGCAGTTGTGCTAATCTTACTATGAAACTAAGCATTAGAGCAAACTCTATTTAATATTCTTCTCTTAGCACTCATGCTTTCAGATAAGATGCACATTCATCACTCTCTAAGGCATGTGGGTTATGAGGTCCCTTGAATTCAATATCTATGTTTTGGTTAAAGACTGGATTCTGGCAGTGTTGAAGTAACAGACTTCCCCTGATTTTTTCATCCCTTGCTCAAAATTGCTTTTATGTTTTAAGATGAAACCTTTTTCAAACTTGTTCTGCATGTAAATTCAGTATTGTATAATGCAACTAGGAAAAGCTAGATGGTAGTTCTAGTAATGTCATGCATACTGTCACATATTTTATACAGAATAATTTATCCTTGCTATAATTTTGGACATGGTGACCGTATTACAAGTCTTTCTGAAGCTGTATCCCACAATCGAAACTAAAAATAGCTGTAGCAGCGTCTGTATTAGTAAAAGTTATAATTAAGGGAATATCTCTACAGGACGGTATGCATAAGAAGTGATTGAAAAACACTGGTATCGACATATGAAATAACTCAGTCATGTGTTTCTGGTTTGTCCCTATACCTGTATGCCAGCAAACTTGTTGGCTCAAAGCTAAGAGGATCGAAGGTGAAACCTGCACGAGTTGGCTGGTTGGTCAGAAAATGTTTCTTCTTCTTCTTTCTTTCTTTCTTTCTTTCTTTCTTTTTTGGCAGTACATAGCAAGTAGGTTGAGCCTATGTGTAGAATTTTCTTCATGATGGAGCTTGTCAGAGCCCTTGATGGTTATGTTTATTGAGTTGGACAGACCTTGACCAGTCCACTTGGCCAGCCCCCAATAGCAGAAACAAGCAGGAGTTTCAGATAATAAATCTAATTCTCATTAATGAAAAATTTTCTTGCCATTTTATAGAACACAGGAGTTTCTGATGATGAATCCAATTGTCATCAATGAAAATATCTTGAGATCCTATAAAGATACAGAAGAATGTAACAATCTCTCCCAAAAGTGACTAGCCAAATTTCGTATAACATGTGGGCCTTCTTGTCGTAGAAAGATCTTCTAGCAGTGAATGCGACTGGAATAGATATTGCAATTCCTTTTGATGTCTCCATCTTATTAGTTTCCTGTGCCTCCCGTGCAACTTCTAGGCTTGCCTTCTTGCAAGTCAAAATTCAAAAGTGGGAGGATATTTTCACTTTTATTTCATGTTGCAAGCTGCAAACAGTCAGTCTTATTATTGCTTGAAGGAGTTAATAGCTACCTGGATGAGTTAATAGGTACCTCCGTGCATTAAGATATTATTAATAATTCTTCATTCTCTCTAATTTGCAGACGCAAGCTTTATTTAAGATTGGCCGTGGTGAGCAACCTCCAATTCCCAACTCCTTGTCAAGAGATGCCCGTGATTTTATCAGTCAGTGCGTGAAAGTTAACCCAGATGAACGGCCTTCTGCTGCTCGACTATTAGAGCATCCATTTGTGACGAGACTGATGGCATCTTCTTCTGGATCCGATTCCTCCGCACACGGTAATGATGGATGGAATTAACTAAAAGTGAGAACTGGCACTTAGCTACCGAATGGGTAAGGCATTGTAACTGCTCTTTCATTCTGGTGCCCCCCACCCCAATGATATTGTTGACTTAAGGCTGTTAATTTTTTGTTTCTCAGATGACCATCTGAAGGTAAAACAGATATTTGATATCTTTTCGTGCAAATGGGTGTGCCGGAGATTGGATGCTCCTGATTTATAAGCAGATTCTTGGCCGGCGACGAATACTTTTCTGTTTCCTTGGTGGTGTTTAAGGGCTTCAACGGTAGTATGATTTTTTTAAAATATTTATTTTTGGATGGTTTCGGTGTTGTTTTGGTTCATATCCTTGCAAAATTGGTCATGTATTTGGGCAGAGGAAAGAAAAGTGGATGTGCACCCAAATCCGGGTGAGATGAATGCATGATTATTTGTAAATATGTTTTTATTGAAGTGTCATCTGCAAGGCTATGTTTGCTTGCTAAAATATCAGTGGTCTTCTTATGTTGAGAATGTGAACGTGCTTTGCTGCTTATATTCTTGTGGATTTTGCTGTGGTGTTTTTTTAATATCTTTTATGCGAGAAGCGTTTCGGTGCAGCCATTCATTTTGGAAGGGTAAAACGGTAATCTTGATTTCCTCTCATGCTCGCGGGTTTGTCATCTTGGACCTGCGGTCGGAGAAGTAGCGCTGGGACAAGGGGGTGGCTGCCGGCTGCCGCGGGCAATTGGTGGAGGCCAAGCGCTGTGCCGGGTTTCGGACGGTGACGCGCCGCCTGTCACCTTCTACTTGGGGCAAGGGACCCGGTAAACGAAAACAATAGAGGTCTAATTTAATAATGATGATATTTAATTGGATGTGCCGCGGAGACGGCATGAGTGAAATGCGGATTGAACAGGTACTCTCCTTATCTTCTTTAGCCGCGAGTGGGTCCCAATTATAGGAGGGGGGTTGTCCATTCTGGGGGACGATGCTGAGGAGTAGGGGTTGTGGGATATAAGAAAAAAGAGGAGACTGGGTAAGGAAGAGATTTATATAAAATTCAGTGTCTGTGGTCATCTTAGACGAAAGGTTAGGTAAAAAAAAATTTAGCAGAGGATCCGCCACCAGCACACCCCATCACCAAACTTATCTTTCTTTCTTTCTTTTGTCATTGAGTAGGGAGGCAGGAATTTTGAGTTAATTCCGAGAAAACCGTCTTTAAAACTGGTATTGTTGGTCATCCAGTCATCAAATCGTCCTATTCATTGAAAACAAATAGTGCCCGTCACGTAAAGTAATTGTCCTTACTTCTATATTTTTTTTTTTAGTTTTGTTTGGGCACGGCGTTTTATTGCCGTTTTCTCCCGTCTTCTCATCGGGGCGTCTCTTTATCAACCAATAGAGATGCTATGGTCCTATAACTAGGCGGCTGAGACCGTCCGTTCCTTCTTCGAGAGGAAAAAGCTGATCCGTGAGTTCAAATTCTCTGGAGAGCGTGTTTTGTGTTTTGCACCGTAGAGGGGTTCCTCCGTGTCATCTTATCACGGGGATGGATGGTTAATAAACACGCCACATGGCACTCACTGCATGCTAAACATGGTCTTGGCGGGATTTGACAGCCATCACGAGATGACATGGCAGAGATCGGAAGCTGTACAACGTCTAACTATTACTTGGTGCAACGCTCTGTGGGTCGGACTCGCGGAGCCGCACGCACCCCTCGCTGGGAGATGGGGTTGTTGCGCCTTTGTCCTCTCGATGCAGGATGGAGTCACAGCTGAAGCGAGAAGCATTTTATCCCTTGGCTACGTTTGTCCAAAACGGTAATAACATTAAAAGTTTGCGTGAGGGAGCGTTGAAACCTTGGGTGGCCTCCAGAACCTCAACCTCTTCGGCCCGTCCGCTCTACCAATTCATGCGATATCTACCCATAGTATTACTGCTAGCTAGCATTTATGATTGTATCAACAGAAACATACTCCTATTAATTATTATTACAAAAAAATAAATGAATGTGAAATATACTGAATTATTCGATTTGAATTGAAATTATCCATCCATCCCAAACTTATTAAACAAAACAAAAATTGATTTTGATGAAATAAAACCGCATGATTTAGTGTTTATTTGCTTGGGAACATATATTGTTTAAAGATCCATTTAATTTGTACCAAGAAAAAGATTCATGCAATAGAATTCGACCCATATATATTTTTTTAAATTTCAATTCTATTTCGAAATGTCCACAGAGATCTCTCACACAATTTTTTCGCCATGTCCCAGTTTCTTTATACTTTATCTCTATATTTCGTAATATATAGTATAATAAATGTTACAAAATAAAAATAAAAAAGTCTTATAATATAAAAAATAATAAAAATCTAGTAATCAACAATTCAAGTTATTAAATGATAATTAGATATTAATAGTTGGTAACCCTGCTATCATCTAATGTGGCCACCTGCTATCATCTAATTGACATGCAACAGCAATCTATAATGACAAAAGTACCAATTATAATTTCACAAAATTGCAGCAAGTATTTCATTGCCCAAAATTTCATTGCTACATTGTTCAGAACACATTTTCATATACACTGCCGAGATTACATTGCATGATAAGCATGCCATTTTTTCCACCTATCAAAAAACTGTATAAGGTCAAGAACTAATTTTGACATTCCTATATACACAACCTGGAAAATGAATTATTCACCAAACCAGAGTTGCAGCATGTTGTAGCAGCATTAAAGGAAAGATGCTATGTCTGTTAAATAATTACTAGGTTCATGTAACTTGCAAGCAACCTAGATTCAATATCATTATATCCTGGTCCTAAAACTTCAGCCTCTCTCCAGGGTACAGTGAATCAGATTTACCTATCTCTATTTTCTTTTGTGTGGAACCCTCCATGCCTGGCTTTTGAATTTGTAATGGCACAACAACTGCTGCACCATTTTTCTCTTTATCTCTCTTTCTCCTGCTTTAAAATAAGATAGAATTTTAAGAAAGGAAATGTTCAGCCAGATGAGATTTAATCTAGCATACATCTTAATTCCCATTCTTCCCATTAGCATGCTATCATACCTGAGGTGTAATAAAAGAAACAGTGAACCGACTAGTGTAATTCCTCCAGCAACTGATTTCAGCATTATCTTGCCTGAACTGTGTCTCTCGCTTGTTGTTCCATCTCTTCTTTTCCCACCTGAAACAAGTGTCGTCACCGATTCCTTTTCACTTTCTTCTGCACCCTATTAAAAGAAACAAATTCTTGATTATTTCAACAAATCCCATACGCACAAATTTATTAAAGAAATCCTAAAACTTCTACAGGGGATGAAGATAGCTTAAAATTAGAGATGCATGTCCCCTACATTTTACCTCGGAAATTTGCTCCATGCAATTGTTCTCTTCCCCTTCCACTGCACATCCTGGAGCTGAGAAGGGCAGGTTTTCCTGAGTCTGCCAAATGTTGTCCTGAAACTGCCGATCGTTGCCATTGCAGGCAAAGCTGTCATAACTTGCAGATTCATACATGGACACAATTTCACAATCCCCACCTTGACCTGGTGGTGATTCTGGACCTGCATTATGGGTATCCGCAAATTCCAAGCCATCAAGTTCATTTGGGTAACCGGTGCAGGGTGCTTTGGAATTTTCGGTAACTTCAGTCCCTCGTTTTTCCAACCCATTAAATTCACTTCTGTCCATACAATCAATCCCCAGGCTTCCTGACGTTTCTCTCTGCATGATATCATTTCCCATTGGCAAGCATGTGTTGTCTGATGGATCAATAACAGTTTGTTGAATCTGCCGCTGACATGATGAATCGAAATCACAAATAGCTAACATGCCATTCGGCATAGATGAATGCGAATGCCTGAGGGTCATTTCCTCTACTGAGAGAAGCCGCTGGCTAGATCCTCTACAACTGCTTGACCAAGGTTTCATCCAGCGAGCACATGAATCTTCTACTTCCGAAGAGCTCACGCAACAATCATCGTCATTCTCTCTTTCAATCAATTGTGAGCTGCATTTCGTGGAAAAGTCTGGGATGCTTCCACTCTGAGTATGGCAATTCAGACTATTTTCTGCACATCGTTTCTCAGGACCGTCTTGTTTAATCTCTACCATCGGATCTTTGCATGCTTCACATGGATTAAAACAGGAACTGTCCTTCCGTTCAATTAAGTAATCTTTCAATCCACCTTCATTTGCAGTGTTAAAGTTCCCAGCAATTAATTGGCTTTTGACACCACGAAAGTTGAAATCGGTCACGGATTCATGCTTTGGACGACTCATGGGATGGCCGTAAGTGGTATCTTCTTTATGCGCCGTCGAATCATCTGGTTGTTCAACTGCATCCATCTCACGATCGGAGGTGGAAACATCTCTGTTGTCCGGTGCTTGGCTCACTGCTGCTGCTGAAGTTCCACTGATATGGGTGATCCATACATTCTGTGAGAGAGCATCTTCTGATTCAGCCTTGGAACATCCATCTGACATGACTGTGCCAGTGGCACTGTGGTTCTTATCCTCCGTGGTCCCAGAATCAGAGAGGATATCAGAATGGGCTGGTATAACCCATTCATCACTTTTGCAAGCTGAATCTGCAGGAGGTGGGTTATGATATTGGCTGCATGATTGCCTTACAGTTCCCACACAACGATCCTGCTTGTCTGCATTTGATGATAAAGATCCAGCAGAATTTTCATCCTCAGTTTTCGAGCCAGGCTGTGATTCTTTAGTATCACATTTAAGAAATTCAACAGGTTTGCTAGAATGAGGAACAGGTGGCAACTTTATCCCATTCAAAGAGGTTCTATTGATACCTGCAGTTTTGACACTTAAAGAGCAGCTTTTGGGTGTCAACAGATCCTTGTCCTCGTTTCTCTCTCTGTCATGCAAATCAGTAGTGGTACAGTCGCACTTATTTAATTTGTCTTCAGTTGCTGCATTTTCTGAAAGAGCATGAGCTTCAGCCATAGACAGCATTTCAGAATCCAGGTCCTCCTCTAAGGGTTTCCTTTTATCCCCGTATTTAATGCCTCTACCATTTGAATCTAAATTATCTGTGTCCATACCGACTGAGCCACCAAGTACCACTGAATCAGAATTAAGGAAATTAGAATTGTCCATGCTGTAGATATTTAAGTCTGAAAAACTTGCTTGATGGCTGATAATGTCTGCTGGCAAAGTCCTCCAATCGACAAAATTTCCATCATGTTTAAGCTCCTCATTTCCAGCAACAACATCGATACATCCTCTGGGAGGTAGATCACATTCTCCATCTAAAAACTCCATGATATCACTACTTCTAGGCTTTCTATCATGAGATTCAGGTATGCATTTATAACAATCATTGAAGACATCCTCATACTGAGCCACACAATCAAATTGTACATTATCCTCTCCTGGAGAATCACATACAATTTCAGCCTGAGCACCTATGGATGCCTTGGCAAAATCTTCTTTTTCATTGTCAAGATCTGTACAAGTATTGGAGGTTGTGCATTTAGCAAAGAGATTTTTATCATTCATATTCCTCAACACTGAGCCGACATACCCTTCATAAGCTTCTTTCCCATCGACATTAAGTTTCTTATCTGATCCAGACATAGAATCCTCAAAGCATGAAGCACATCTTTGGAAACAGTTGATATCAGCACTGTGAATCTGTTCACCAGATTTATGGCAGTCTGGATATTTCATGTCTCCCAGTTGAGCAAAAGAGGTCCTTGTATCTTGATAAGTTCTACATTCGTTATGGGACAAGAATGACTTACAATTAAGCGCCTCTATGAAATTATGGTTGTCATTTTTTCCAACAGATGCATGAGGAAAATCTGCTAATTCAGTTAACATAATTTCTCCACGAAGCCTACTCTTTTGCCCATCTTCATGACACTCCTGGCTTTCCATGTTAAAGTCCATGTGCATTTGAGATAAATTTTCATCATCAACAGAGTTTCCTCCAGGGAAATTCCCTCCAACACTATTCAACAGGGTAGCAGCATCATATGAAGCATTTGACCGTGGACTCTGAAATTCTAACCCAGCAAAACTGCTTTCTGCTTCATCAGACTCAGAATTTGAGTCATGGTTTTGAGCATGGTTACCACTGGAACTCCTCTACAAGAAAGATGAGATAATGCCATCAGGATGCTTGACTCAAATTATGGTAATTGATGCAATGAACAAAAAGCACCTTCAAGTATGCCACAACTGTATTTTCACTATTTGGTTATAGGATATGGGAGCTTGCCTGTCTGTATATTTCCCTTGAATCAATGCAAGGACTATATCCACTGGAACTTGATGAGCTACACTGTGATTGTTCCAAGTTCCTGCGGATACCACCAACCAGATCAGTGGGCATGACTATTGCATATGTGACCACATCAAAATCTGGAACCTGCCACAGAACAACCAAATGACCTATCAGACTGGAATAACTCTTCTCTAACAGCTCCAAATCATGCAATTCTGCTGTTCTTCGTCTTACTCTTAAGTTTTTCGACCTGGCTTTCTTAGAGAGAGAACGTATACACATACAGACTCTGCGAATATCTCTTTTCTCAACAACATCAGATGGGGAGAACAGATCAATGCTAGTCAACCCGAGGATCTGGCAGACCTGTCAACGAGCAAACTTCTCAGACATTAGCAACTTCTGAAAACCATAACAAATTTTAACTCTTTACTCATATTAAAAACAACTTGGCCCCTTGCCTCCAAGAGAAAGGAAACAAAAGAATTTGTGTTTTTAACCACTCAACTACATGATATACAACAAGTTTGGCAACTTTTAAAGATAAAAGAGAAAGGAGTAACAGAGTAATTGGATACATAAAATAATTGTTTGTGGAAATACCATAAGAGATAAATGGATTCATGGGGGCAAGCTTTGAGAAGACAAGGATGCACTAGTTTGCTATGCAGAATCTTGACAACTTTCGTAGTAAGGGGTATATGAGTTTTCATGGATAATATGATTTGGAATACATCAGGTGGCAACTATGAAGAAAACTGCATCAGCTTTTTACAAATAAGGAGATATTTGCAAACGGGCTATTAAATTGGCTAAACAGAGAAGATAGCAGGGATTTAAGACTTTTCATTAGTAACTTGCAAGCAGGAAGCTAGCATGTCATGTAGGCAAGTTTCTATACGGAAGAGAACACAGGTTAGACATTATATATGTCAACAGGAAGCAAGAAGAAATTGGACAAGACCATAATATGTGCAACATTATGATGGGAGAAACTATTTGGCGATCTGGGATAGAACTGTGATATAACCTTTTTGATGCCTTTCAACAAATGAATTAGTGCTTTTACTCTTCATCTCCAAAAGGAATTGCTACATTTATGACCAAAAATCTGTTCAGTCCTGATATCACAAAGAATGGATAAGTTGATCTGATAACATCTTTTAATACCAACAATAGCTTCATATCAGGATCAGCAAACATACAGAATGTGTGACGGCCAGATAACTATTTTACAGCATCACACTCTATAACATAGTATGATGCACTTTCATCATTGCTTCAACGTTATAAAGAAGTTATGAGAAGCCAACCATGGGCATAAAAGTTGTCAGCTAGAAGATATGATGTTTTACCCATCAGTGTTACCATATAATGTTAAAGGGAAAAATGGAACTCCAACGCATGATATGGGCTGATGCTGATTCATCTAGAATCACTGAACAAGCATATGTGAATCGAGATATATGGAATTAGTTCACAAATAATTGTTGGTAGCCGAGGATAAGTCTACTGAAGTTACAAAGTATAGTGCTAGAATAATAACATAAAAATACACAAATAAAAAGAATAGCAAAGGACTGAACCACTATTGCCAGGAAGGTAGAATGAAGAATCACAAAAAGATTCTAAAACAAATGAAAGGAGAAATGCAGATTTGTCCATCAATGTGGAACAGTTAATCTGCTAATTGAAATAACATGGAAATAAAATGGTGCCAAATGCTACAAAGATGGGGACAAGGGCTGAAACAGTAATTGGTTTGTGTAGCATGGCATGTTTAACCAAGTAAAGGAATTACAACTACAAATAAGAAGTCTTAAGAGATGTTATATAATGGCCTTAGAAACACTTGAACAATGTTTCCACCACCAAAAAAAAAAAGGAAGGGCAAAAAAAGAGCCTAACAGTTGGGCAAATCAATAAGGTAATGATGGCAAATCTCAAGAACTAGGAGGGATACGTGGATGTCACAAATTAACATTGTAGAGTTTGATCTTTGTAATACCTAGAGATCAAATAGTTTTTTTTTTTTTTTCTGTAACCAAGATAGAGGTAACTAAATTGCAAAGGAAAACATTTCAGCTAAAATTAACTCCAGAATGTTGTAATTGAAATTCACTTTGATCTCTAGGTGGTACAAAATTAAACAAGTTGATGTGTGGTAGGGAATACCTTCAAAAATGAGTCAACCTTGGGATAAGGCATGTACTTCCTATTACTTTTGCCAAAAGAAGTTCGTTCATATATATAAACTTTTGAATGCTTCAGCTCTGGATACTTTTTCAAGAGCATTTTCCATACTATTTTTGATACTTGGAACCTGTAGGGCATGTAAAAGAAGTCAAAATAACACACAGTAAGAAACTATTTCGTGCACAAAAGAAAGAAGAAATTTGTAGTACATAGATGTGACATTTCGTTTTTTGAATATGTTCAGCTATGAGGACATGTCAAAGCACACACTGCATCAATCATCAAATACTACATGGACATATATAAATAAGTAAATACTTACAACCATCTGTATGTACGTAGCAGTGTGCATATGCGTATGTCTATGTGAGCATAAGCATGCCCATGTGCTTGTTTGCATCTCTGCATCTGCATTAGCAGGCATTTGCATGTCCACATCTGTGTGCAGGTGCAAATGTGCTTGTACATGTGTAACAAAGGGTGGCCTTGTGCACAAGGCTCCCACTACTGTAGGGTCAGCAAAGGGTCAAATGTAAGCAGGCTTAACCATGGATGCAGAGAGGCTGTTTTCCGTATTCCAAACCCATAACAACCAAGTCACAATGGAGCAATCTTACTGCTGTACCAAGGCTCAACCTTTAGTGCTTGTACACATGTATGCGTGGAACATTTCCTAGTACACTAGGTGATATACTCTGGATGATTCACATACCTATATTTTTGTTTTTCAACTCTTGTGACATAAGTTGATTTTTGGACACAACATGATGTGCTTGGCTGTGAAAATTCTTTTATACAAACATATACACAACACACATACACACACACATGTGTGCACACATACGCACCACACAATGAGCTTTATGTCTAACATTAGAAAATTAAGTATAAATAAGGTGGCAAGCTCTCTAAATATCCCAAAAATTTGAGACTTTTTACGCAGAGGATAAACTCGAAAAGCCAACAAGGATACAACTTAGTAGAGATTTCCACCCTAGTAAGAAATGAAACAGGTTTAGACATTAGACAAGATCAAATCAGTTGGCAATTTTAGAGCAAATATAAGGAAACAAAATGTGTTGGAGAGAATCAAGCAAACAAAATAACCAATCAAAGACAAGTATCATAGAATATAGTGGGATGAACCAAAAGAGGACAACATTCGAACATAGTTAATGCTAGATCAGAAGACAGCCTTACGATACTCGGACAAATATGACTAGCTCTCTGGAACGAGAAACCTATGGATTATAAGGACAGAATCAATTCAGATTGTGGAATAATGATAGATAAGCTATCAACACAAAGGATGCTCATGGCAAGCTTAGGAATACAAAGACAATGAAAAGCATCAATGAGATCCATCAAAATGTGATGTAAGAATGCCCTCACTAAAAAGAAGAAGAAGGCGTATAATGAACAATAGAAGAATGAAATAGACCAAATGATGGCAACAGATGAACCAGATAAATGGGTGCTTCTAGTTCATCTTGCATATCTTTTGACAGCCTGCTGATGCATTTTTGCAATACTTTAACTTGAATTTCATTACACCTTCGTAAATTCAGCATTAAAATAAAGCTGTGCCAGTAATTATCAATGAAGCATGCAATTCTATATCTGTATAGCAAATTGCACTTTTCAATAATTTCTCTTGAATAATATTTGATATACAAAAAGTTAAAACTGTGTAGTCAGAGGATTTAAATGACAAACTTTTAACTTGTTATACCATACGACTTTATGAAAATTACGGTTCTGTAACAAGTCTTAATGGCTTCCCAATGCCATTCTGCAACCAGCTGGAGGAGGAACTGAATATCCTTTTACCAAAAAACAGGATATTGATGTGTATGAGATATACTTCCAATCTGATTTGTCATGGTATGCAGCAATAGACATTTATCAGAAAGCAACAAATGAAGTGACTTGCATTAGAAAAAAAATCTTGTGTGCCTACATGAAAAGAGAAAACGTACCAAGCCTTGTAGCTAAACAATGTCTTTATTGTTAGTATTAACAAAATTATCAATGGTTATACTTATACATGCGCATCATCATGGATAGGAACCAAAAATCAATATATGGCATGGGCTGAGCAACAAGATAAAATCAAGGAAATAGTTAGACATACAGCAATTCTCCATCCGCAAGTAATTCAGCAATGGCCATCTCCTCATCAAATCTGATGTGCAGAACTTCTGCAAGCCATATTCTTGCCTGAGTCTACATGACAAACAAATTACATGAGCAACACACATAAAAAAGCATAAAAAAGTTCAACATATCAAAAGATCAGCAGATATGTTGCTGCCAAGAACCTCAGGACAGAGTACAATAATCCACTGGACAGTATTGTTCATCCTTCAATGTTTCTTGTCAAATGATAATTTTAAGATAAACCAACAATTAGTTGAGAAATATAAAAGTGGAATGAAATTTCTCTAAGGAAGAGGCAGCATATGTTTTTTCATTTTCTTTGCAAGAAGTATGCTTTATGTGTAGCTCTTTGGAACCATGAAAGAGCTTAACTCCTCTTTGTCCCATGAACCAATATAAAGACTTTTCCATCAGTGCTCCATTTTTCTTTACACCCTTGGGACAATGAAACTGATAAGATACTGTAAATCAAAAGCCTACAAAGAAATCCTATCTAAAAGCATATGAGGTGGAAGGGAAATCCTGAGAAACTAAGCTTTAAGACAAAGACACACATATAAACACTGTTGAGTGGTGGTAGAAATTCTGAGTTGTGCTGAAGAGATGACTACAAACAGAGGGTTCAAGTAACTGGAGTTGCCATCAAAGTACTTGAAGACCAGAGGAAAAATATATATAGAAAGGTAAAACAAATACAGGAGAAAATCAGAATAAATGTGAAGAAGGTAGCAACTTAATAACTTTATTGCACAGCCAGAAGTTGAAATTATAGAGCCTCATCAATGTTGGTACCCACTGAATCGCATAAAGGCAAGATAATGCTGACTTCTAGTTAGACATTGCTGATTTCGGTCATTTGATGTAAAATTTATAAAACATAATCAGTAACTTCTCTCTCCTATGCTACCGCTTCCATAATAAGTCCGTGACAGTAAATCCTGGACACAGAAGAAGTCTGGTTTCTTGTATCATGAAAATATGCGAGACAGAGAGACAAAACATGAACCCCCTCGACACCCATATGTCATAATTTGGTTTCACCTAAGTGAGTTCTAAATGATACATATTGTTGAAAGACAAGTAACTAAATAAAGCACGTGGAAGCCTACAGTTGACATGCATCCTTTGGTGCTCACAATTGATAACAACAAATAGGAATTCTCCAGATAGCAAAATTGCATTACATGCGATACAGATTTAGACAGAGCAAATGCTTGACAGATACATTAAACTTATTACTTTAGATTACTTTGCATATTCTGTCCTGTATACTGCTTCCATGAAAATATGAAATGTAGCAGTGCATAGTATTATCTAGGTTCTGAATCATGTTCATGTTATCCTTGTTATTTCTAACAATAATTTAAAAATCTTGTGATCTAATTATCAATAACTTGTATTGCAGAGGGTTCTGCTAGATGAAACACAGCATTCTTTTCCCCTTATAAATGGGCATAGGAAACAGTGATAACCATGACTTCATTAACATTTATAATCAATCTGGCACATATTATCTTAAATTAATTTAATTATCTGTCCCTATCAGTCTTAATTTTTCCTAATATTATCAATTATTCTTTTAATTTGATATGTAATTTGTCATACAACAACAGAATAAATGGGTTCTGTATCTAGTGGTACAGAGGTTGTGGTCACATGACATATCTGCAAAAGTCATTTTTCATAGTTGTAGAGTTGTAGCAGTAGAGTTTTATGTATTAAGAACAAGATTTTAACTGCCAGTCTATGACGGCGGCGCCGGTCCATTTTGGTCTGGTGCTGACACTGCCAGACATGTGACATGTTTGTTTGGGTGCCTACATATTGCACAGTATCAACGCATGCCACCTCGCATCAACGTATGAGGCTAGCTGTGCACAGATTGAACAAGTTCATTACTAGATATGGAGACAAAAGTTCCTTATTTTAATTTACTTTTATTTGGCCTGGAATGGCTTATGCCAGGCTGGCATGGCACAGCACAGCATGGCATGCCCCCATAGTAACAACATCTAAATCCTTAATTAAGATCAAACGTGAATTGCATATAACTCAGTAGGCCTCATCTAGCACAAATCTATAGAAATAAACTTCGAGACAGGGAATACAATCCTGGAAGACAAAAATGATCCATTTAAGTACTGATTATCAAATAAAAGTTGGTACCATGGCATTCTTAATTTCAATTTTATTTTCTGTATTTATATCTGAGCAATTAATTTGTCACCAGCCAGCATATCAACATTAACAAAGAAGCATTACAAAAAAAATGAAATCAAAATAAAATAAGCAGAACTTCAGATCGAAATGCATACTATACAACAATACTTTGTGAAATTGCAAAAAAGTAACCTCTAAAAGCAAAATTAATCTCAGCATGTCTTGCCATGCATTCATTTTACATCATCATAAAATAAGAAGAAAATTCCTGCTATACCATCTCAAGATCTCTACTATGAAGCTAGCTTTTCTTTGGCTTTCTAGAACATATCTTCTATAACCAAAAATCTTTACACAAAGATCTTTTCATAACTACAGTTTTAAAGAAAATCCAAGCACAAGCACACTTTGCAGTACTTTGATATCAAAGTAGTCATCACTTGGCATGCGTTAGGCAGCTGACTTAGATTTCTTTAACAATCTAATGAATTAGAGAATCACTTTGCTGGTCAAGATCCACAGATTTTAAGAGCATGTGTAAATTATACAAGTTATAAAGAAATTAGAGGACTTGATGGGACTGAATTACAGATCTACAATGCAAGATATCTCTCACGCATCTTATCTTTTTATTATCCCTTTCCTTGACAAGAGAATTGAGTACGTGGTCCAATGAGGTTCAGACTTGAAACCTGTGGCTCATTCACCAACATTCCCACTGAGTGATGAGGTGCATACTTCACTTTCTCCTTTTACTGTTTTACCAAAAAGTTAATCATACTCCACTATATTTCTTTCAACATTAAAGTTTTCTCATGTAATATCAAATCTCTTTCAAATTCATAATATTTTAGCTGTTATATCAAATATAATCTTACCAAGCTAATATCTATATGTGTATGTGATATTATTAAGGTAACAGTTAATATTTGAATGAAGGATTCTTGCTCCTTCCTAGACATTGCTATAAATTTCTAAGTAGATGGCATTTTAGGTTTTTTTCCTCCTTTACCTTATTAATTGTAAATTAGTTTCTTAAAGTCTTAAAACAAGATCTTTATCCAGCACCTTCATTGTTAGCTGAATAATTCTCAAGTTGGACCATTAAATAGTTTCAAGAGATCGTTAATTTATGGTAAGCACACAGAACATAACATAACTCCATTAACATCTTATGCTCAAAAACAAGCTTTTTTCCTCCCAACTTTTTCTCTGTTTAAACAGATACATACACACATAATGACATCTCTTCCTAAGAAAAGAAAAGTAAATGCTCAATGAGAAAAGAAAAAAGCTGATATGGTTTTAAAATTTAGTCAATCTCTTAAAGACTCCATAAGCACCAAAGTAAGATGGTCTTCAGGGCTTGCCAGAATAAATCATCAATGAGATGGAAAAATTGCCTTTTAAGGTTTACCATATCCAGTAAAGATTTCCTCCTGTTAAAAGAATACACATAGATTTGTTTCTAAACATCTTGTTAGTTCAGATTACCACGATCCTACAAAACATAGTCTGTTTAAGAAGAAACCCTTTCTGTAGCACACAATCACTGCCTATGTTCCCCATTTTCTGCCTTATAAACTGTCAAGAAACCATTTTTGTTGTATTAAGATGCTTGAAATCTTGTTTCCTGAAAATTTCACAACACCGACAAATACTCAATAACTGTGCCTCCATTCCCGTTTGCCTTAACCAATTTGCCAGCATATCTATAGCCACCGAGAACTACATCCTCTGTCATTATTGAAAACCACTGGTTACTAAATCATAACAAGCATATAAACATCTCAAACTGAGAAGCAACAGTCCATGATGGAGTACTACCACCAAGCAGTCTCACAGTACCTATCTACCAACCAGTTCGACCTTTCTTATAAAGAAAACGTCATCACAGGTAAGGACATCCAGCAAGAAAAGAAGAAAATTAATCAATATTATCAATCCCAAGACAAAGATTGCATCTGTTTCCAGTGTCTTTTCTTGATAATCTTGCAATATCCACCACTTCTCAATGACTAAAATCCCTTCCTCCATCATGCCATAAAATTCTAACTCAAACACTTATATCATTTGTAACCATTCAAGAATCTCCCTTTCCGTGAAACCAGATACTGAAAAACTATTGGGGGGAAAAAAAAACACTCACAAGATGTTCATGGATCAATCTAAACCCACTATTCCATCAAAAGCCGGTTCTTGAACAAGAGAAGCAATTCCGATTTCCAGAAGAAAAGAAGCGAAAAGGCTCCCCACAAAAAGTACCTGCAAGAAGACGTCGTCGAGCTCGCGGAAGCTCGACTCCGGCGAGGACTCGTTCACCCTCACCACCTCCGGCGACTCCGCCCGCCCCACCCGCCTCATCTCCCACCTTCCCGCCAAAGCCAAACCAGAGGCTGTGGGAGTTCCACAGCCCAAAAATAAACAAAAGAGAGAACCACAAGAGATCCAAAAGAAGATCCTCTCTCTCTCTCTCTCTCTCTCTCTCTCTCTAAGCGATCATAAGTCCTGCTGCTTCTGGTACCAGAAGCTTCGTTGTCAAAGCGGCGAGCGGTGACGTGATCCGAATCGGAATCATGGCTTTTCTTTTTCTTTTTTTTGCCTCTCTTTCTAACAATTCGTTTAATCTCTCCGTCCGAATTTTTCTCCGCCGCTCGCTCGCTCGCACTCCCAAATACAAGCAAGGAGGCTCCAACAAAACTCGGAGCTGTCTTCCTCTCTCTCTCTCTCTTTGTTTTCTTCTTTCTACGTCCACTCTTCGCCCGACTTTGCTTTCACACAGTCGCTGCATCTTGTCGGTACCCACGGAGAGTATCAAGTGATGTGTTCTCTCCACCGTCTGATGCTTATGGTTGCGATGATGGATTTTATTTGATTTATTTTCTTAGAAAGGGGACAAAGGGGAGCGCATCACTGCGTAGCGAGGGACGTAAAACCCGGGGAGGCGGGTCCATTCATAAATATTGACTGCCGTTATTAGTTTTATAATAAATGGAATAAATTAAATGATGTTAACGAGAGGACGTGCCGGTTACGAGACCCGAGAGACGCCACGTTCGGGCCCCGGCCGTCCCAGGTGCGTATGGATGAGACAGCTTTCTTTTTTTTTTTTTTCTGGGGCTTAGGAAATTAGAAGAATTTAATGCACAAATACCTTTCTCTCTCTCTCTCTCTCTTTCTTTTTTGATTTTATTAGACACATAGGACAATGTTTGAGAAAGAATATCTGGCCCCTGGAGGGTAGGGTTACGTGTCCATCGAAAGCGGGCAGTGAAAAGCATTATGACTTTGATTTCGTGCACATGCCACTGCAATCCGTGGTTTACATTGGTTGGATAATGCGACCTTCATCAAACAAAGGAGAGCGAAAGAAAAGACAAAGTGGTGGTGACCTCGTGGATGAAAGATGCTGGAAATTTGGTAGTTAAGGATTTGAAAAATAAATTGAAAATCAAAGAAAAGTACATAACAAAAAATTTTTAAAAAAAAATACTGCCAGATGAGCATCGAGAACCAGAATCATCGAGATATTATTCATTTTTTTGGTTGAGGTCTAACATGACAACGACAGTAGTAACCTAAGGATGATTCTATGCGCCTTTTTTTTAAAAAAAAAAATTGAGAGACTCTCTGATGCAAATTACCAACGTCTAGATAATTCGTCCAATTTGGAATTCACTTGTATTAATACTTAGCTGAAGATACCCAATGAGTCAACAACCGAGTATAACGTTCAGAGACAGATTAAAGTTACTGGTAAAGGAAGTTAACGATTCAAGTGAGACGTTACCGTATGTTTCCAAATTATTTTACTCAAAAAATCATATCAAACTTTCTTGCTACTCTCTTAATTCGAGTCAGATATTTCATTTCCATCAGGAAAACAAAAAAAGAGAACGAGGGGGCGGAAGATTAACTCGAAACACTCCTGGCACTTTGATGCCTTGTTGAATCCCGTTATGAAACTTATACACAGACTTGCCTCTCAAATACAGTTTCAAAAAGGATTTATTCAATGGCTTGGGAAAACCTATAACTTCCAAGAATGCCCATTTTTCTCAGCCGCATGGAATAGGACATATTTTTTCTCGTCTTTTCTTTCCAAAAAATCCACATTTTACACGCCTTGCATTTTTGTCACTCACTCCTCTCACAGGAATATAGTTTGCAGGGATTCAAAGCCCAGAGCCGTAGCTGTTCACACGGCCACATAAAAACACGCGAGCTCTAGCAAGAAGGCCTGAAGCCTGGGTCCTATGTTCACCCACCAACGCAACAAAGATTCGTACTAAAGAGCTTTGTTTGGGTGCTCCGGGTACAATAACTACCTCAGCTGCATTCATTATGAAAAGCGGGTCCAGGCTAATAAAAATGATCGCTTTTCCTTGCTAATAACTAAAAGCTCCACAATCTTCCTTTGAATATGTGCAAAAAGGATGGAGAATAAAACAAAAGACAAAAAGGTCAAAAAAAAAGCTCTGAACTTTCAGACTCAATTTTCTTGTACCCTGGTAACCCTATCTACCTTCCCGTTTAACCCCCAACTGATCCAACAAAATCAAAAGGGAAAACGCTTCTGTGAGAAAGCACTCAAGAATATGGCAGGACAGCACGACATGAGTTTGAGGATTGAAGCAATGCATCTTATTTCGCATTTCACATTCCTTTTTGGAAGCAAGAGGGGGAAAAACAACTCTCTCCTTTCAGCCTCGCAGATTTCCATGAACACAGTTTTCTCAGCATTCCAAATCCTCCTGATGTCAATCAAAAAATCCCTTGACCGCAAAAACTAGAGCCTTCTCAAATATGGAAGCGGTGGTTGTTCAGCAAAATCACGCTTCCGCCTCTCAGATGAGTTCAATTGAAGCGATGGCCAGCTACACCACTCTGACCTGTATCCGGAAGCACCATCCTCAATGGCCGTATCTCACGCTGGCCTGTCCTTAAAGATGTCCTCCGAGCTTCATACTGTAAAAGATAAACGAAAACGAAAAAAAAAAAAAACAATTATTTGGTTGCTAAGCAATGAAAGAACCTTATAAACACCATTAGCAAAATACAACCCTTTTCAGATGGGGTCAGTTACCTGACAGAGGAAATCATTAATCTCCTCAGGTGTTAGAGCATCTCCCTCCGCATTTTCGTCCCATCCAAGTCGTCGCAACAAGTCTAATTCTTCTTCGCTTGGTACAACAAGAGGGTCCGAAGATGGACATTCATCAAGATTGTCAGGCGCACGTACTGGGGCAAGAACAGGGCCTGAAGAACTCTCTCCTACACTGCCAGGACCAGAATCTGGGACAATAGGGACTGAAGATGAACTTCTCTCATCATTGTCAGGATGGGACCTCCTAGGCACTTCACAGGCAACACCACCATCTTCGGTCACACCATTCCCATTCTCCACCGGGTGCTCCAAATCAAAACAAGATGCAGAACTGCCTTTTTCTTGATTAACAGAAGTGAAAGTGCCCGAGATCTGCTCACCCAACTTGGACGAGCAGGATGATGCAACGCAGCTGGGCTCAGTAAGATCAACAGAATGGTTCGCAGGTGTTTTCTTCCGAATGAAATTGAAGAAATCATTACGATTCTGAGCCTGAGAAGTAGGCCTTTTTTCCCCAAAGGAACTGTGAGGAGAAGATGGAGAACCAGCCTTGCTGTCTGCTTTGAGCTTCGGTTTAACAGGGCTCTTTGGTGAAGGAATTGAAGTTGTCTGAACACCGCTGAGTGGGGTTGCAACTCTGATGGGATTCATTAGACTCAGGCCGTCTTTGGCAGTAGGAGAGATGCCATTTCTCTCACGGTTGAGGACTTGGAAATTCCCTACCTGAGATACCTTGGGGGTATCTGTTCTAGCAGGTGCACGGAGGGTGAGATTGACAAATTGTGATGACTGCTGCCCAACCTTGGAAGGTCCACTGAGATCTCCACTTCTCAATCCTTTGGCTTTTGACTTCTCTGAAGAGTTGAGAGCCTAAAAGAATAACACCATCAAAAAAATTTCCAATGCTAAACAAGAGTTCAATAACATCTGAAAATCGGATTTCGATTTTGAATCAAATTTATATCATGTCCATGAAAGAAGCTATAAAGATGGAAGGCATGTTAGCTGAGACGCTGGATAAAGCATCCAAACATTGACATTCATTGAATAAAGCCCAGAAAAAATGGAACAGCTAAGCTTGAAGTTGTGGACTTCAAATGCATATTTCTTAGCTGGCAATCTGGTCCAACCAAATTTGCCTTGTGTGATGTCATTGATGCAAATATGGTACACTTGGAGCACATTTAAAGGGATTCATTTCGAATAGTTTTTAACATTTCAGTTTAGAAATTAACAAAATCAGTTCTCCACATTAATACCTAGAACTCATTTGGATTTGTGCATCTTTCAACAAGTTGTATATCCAAAATCATGATTTGAGATCCCGGGTCATACTGTCTTTGATTCTGTATTATTATTTGGTAGTTATTTTTTGCATTGCAATAAACACTGCCTCCCCACCATCCTCCCCTCTTCTTTTGCTCTGGATATCACTTCCCATTACCAAAATAAAGCTTTCTCACACATTATATACAGAGCTTCCATGTATCTTCAGTAGGCATCAAATCTGAGACACTTGCAAAGATTGTCTGATACTAGATTCCGAAGCTCTATGTGCATTTCCCACACCAATCATGGCATGAGATTCTACAAAAAGAACATGTCAAGAACCACATAGAAAATAATTAAAATTCTAATTGGATGGATCTGCAGTGAGATCAGATGGCTTATATCATATTTTGAAGATTAATGTGAAGAATAATATGACATCTAGAAAAGCAAAAAGAAATGATGCTTCCACCTTTGGCGCAATCTTCTCCCTAGATGCCAATCAAGACAACCTTCATATCAGATGAATAACACTGGCTAAACAAGAGTGCTGTCCCTTTATAAATTTCTCATACTTGAAAATGAATCCAAGTAAGAGTGAGGCTACTCCATTGTTCAAAGCTTAAAATAATAACACAATAAACATTGCGTGAAACAGCTCCAATGGAATTCTTATACTCAAAACTGATCAGAAAGACCAGAAAGTCATGGCTCAACAAGTGTGCAACTTCCATAAAATGAAAGCAATAGAGGTAGAACATGCCCAAAACACAGAACGAAACATCACAGAATGTTTGCAGTCAAGATTCTACCAAACACTCAGATAAATTTATATTAAAAAAAAAAAAACCAATTTTCAGTAGGCTCAGGAATATAAAACCTAAAGAAAACTCTCCGATAACATCACATACATGGACTTTTGATACAAGGCAATTTCAACTAGTTTCAAGTTGATATAAATCTAGTATACCAGAAGGATATCTTATTATACTAAGCAATTCTTTCCCATTTACGCTGATTAAAAATCACATCACTTAGGGCATGCATCTGGTATGAAATTGCATATTTACAATTCAAAAAGCATTAGACCTAATCTAGATTAACAAACAAAGAGGATTTCTTGGAATTACAGATTAACTTTTTAAAAGCACTCCATGGTATGAGCACAGCCTAATTGGGGTGTGCAAAAAACCAGCCAAACCGCATACACAATCTGAACTGGTCTTTTCGGTTCGGTTTATATCATTTTTAATAAAAAAAATGGTTTGGTTTCGGTTCGAGAAAGTTTCAAACCGAAAAAATTCGGTTCGGTTTTGGTTGAGTTTTCAAAACTGATACAAACCAACCCAACCCAACCTAACCAGACCCATACATATATATGTATATACATACATATACATATACATACATATATATACATATACATATACACATATATCTATATATATACATATACATACATACATACATACATACATATATATATATATAGACACACACACACACACACATATATATATACACATATATATATATACATATATACACATATACATATATATACATATATATATATATATACATATACACACATACATATATATATATATATATATATATATAATATAACTCAACCCGATAAACTGAACCGAATTTTTTGGGTCCGTTTCAAGTGGTTTTTGTAGATGGTTAATTCGGTTTTGATTTTAGGAAGCCAGTTTAAATTGGTTCGGTTTCGAATTTTGCTCCAAACCGGCCCAACCCGATCCATGCACACCCCTACAGTTTAGTGGGAAAGGTTAAAATTTATAGGTCATTACTCTTTGATGGTAGAATATTTAAATAGTAATTTCATATCCTACCTGTTCTTCTTCCCCTATTATCTCTGTATATTCAAACTAAGTTCACAACCATCAAAATTGAATCGCACAAGGCAGTACAATTCACAATTTCAGTATAGCTGGATAGCTTCCAGCCAATGTCCGCCAGGAAAAGTTTCAATAGTTACAATGAAGTTGATCTTAGAAGGAAGCAAAACTCCTAACAATGTTCTGGACAAGAGCTCTATCTCGACCATAGAGGGGAGGCTTCTAGAACGTGAAAGCTGATTGCATAATAACCTACCAGTACTTCTTCCAGTCAATGAACCAAAAGAGAATTCGATTACTTAGCATTATATTATAAAGGGTCCAAAAGAGATTCTCAATTGCTTGTCAGTAGAGCTTTCTAAAATTGAGCCATCTATCATTACATCCATCATAACCAAGTCATGCAATACAACCTAAAGCAAACTACCCATCCTTAAGATCAGAACCTCCTCACCACAAACAGATCTCATCTCCCAGCTTTTATAAGGTTAAACATCCTTGCTTCATGATATAGATACTTTCTTACACAACTATTACTCATCCACATGCTAAAGACAGCACAACCCGATGCTCAGCAGGATGATTTGTTCTACTACCAGTTTGATGCCTGGCATCCTTGTGGATAGAATCAAAATTAAAACAGACATGATAACCAGACTTCAAGAAATGAGAAGGAAAATACAGAGTTCATCAGATCCATAACTACAGTCGCAAATCCTCAAGCCAAGGAAAGCCTATAGCATAAACTCCAGAGGAAGGGGGACCACAACTAAGTTTTCTTTAATCCTATTCAATCTCCTTGGAAATTCATCCACTACAAATAAAGTGCACAATGACTTGACTGCACAAAGGGGAAAACTCCAAATATCTAATTGAATAAAAACTAATGCTACTCAAAACTACAGTCATGAGACAAGAAAACAAAAAGGAAGATACATCCATGTCCAAATTCAAGCCATGATACCTTGGTTTGCACAAATTAATTTGGTGCTTTGAACACTTGAAGAAGTACCTCGTTAAGGTGCACTGAATGATGCAATATAAAGTTAAACTGGATGCTTGAGTCTATATTCCAAATATAGGAAAAGAATTAATAATGTTAATATAAAAAATTCAAGTGACACTAAGAGGTGGGTGCATTACTAGTCAAGGTCATGCAGTGCTTGGCATGGCATTGCCACACACACATAAACAGAACGTAGGCCTTGCCCCATGCCAGATCAGCACTCACACAATCACAGCAGGTTCATGACAAAAGGCATGGTTGGTACTTGGCACTTTAATCCTCTTATGCAGTCATAACATATCATGCTTTTGCACTACATCCAAACACTCATTAATTATAAAACAGAACATATCTAAACTTTAATTCAAAATTTAAAATGAAAACAAACAAACCCCAAGACAATAATAAAGTGATACACTAAATTTGGTCATAAAGGCAATATTTTAGTTCCAATGTCTTGTTTACAATGGGGTCCAAAAACAGAGACTGCAGAAAGTACTCTAACAGGTTTTTCTGTTGATCAAAATTTATCTAACTTACAAAACAAAGCTTAAAGATTTACAAAAGGTAGCTTTAGTCATGGATGTCAATCAATAGATAATGTACAAAGATGGATTAAAAACGAATAGAGTCCACTGAGACAACAACATCATGTGCAATAAATGTCAGCAGAGGCCCATATGACAAGTGGGGCACAACAAGCTTGCATCCAAACTTCAAAATAGAAAGAACAATGTCACCACCTTACAGTTACAGACACATGCAATACAAAATATAAAGAACTTAGACCACAAAGATAATAAATCAAAGGGAAATCAAAAGCCTCGAACTCCTAAGCAGCCCAAAAGAGTTGCAAAATCACAACAGCTCTTCTCCCCTGTACTCTATCCCAGAAGTTGAAAATAACAATGAGAATACAAAAATAAAAGGGGTCCTATACACATAACAATCATACCATACCGTACTGGTAAGGTACAAGTATGGTACCAAGGTTCAGTTTGGTATACGAGCCGAATCAGTCGGTACTAGTCCGAACCAAGCAGAACCACACTGTACCAATCAGTACCAACCCATACTGCCCAACTTTTGACAGTGCCGTGGCTGGGAGTGAAAAAAAATGTCGGAAGCCTATCTCGTACAAGATGTGTACTGTACCATATCGAACTGGTAACATACCAATATGGTTCTTGGTGACGATTTTGCAAACCTCAATTTCAACCAAGGTTAGATTGGAGTTCCTACCAATCCCAATAAAATACTCCTCTTGTGGCCAACTACCACCAACACAGACAAACATATTGCACAAGTAGTTCTTATAGGTTACTATTGTGGTCAATCATCTTGCTTACATCATTATGCATAAGCCAAGAACACAATCCAAAAAGGAAAGACCCATACAAGCACACCAACAACTTCTGTCCATACATGGATTACAAAAAACCATCTGCATTATAGTTTGATTGCCACATTTTAAAAAGGTACCCAGAATTACAAGATCCTACACAACCTAAAGCAAATATAAAAGTAAAGATAGAAAGTGGGAGCAAAAAGGTATCATAGAAATAAGTTTCCACTTGATAACAATCAAAAATACAAAAGGAAACATAAGCAAAAAGCACTTTCTGGGGAAAAACATGCATATCAAGTCTAGGATCTCTGCTTCCACTCAGAATTCTCCTTGAAATATGTCTCCAATAATACAAAAAGCAACTATGGCTCTGGTTTGATGCCAAAAGAAAAAAGGATTTAGAAAACAAATAGAAGAAGAGAATATGTCCAGGAACCAAAGGAAAGAAAACATGCAGGACTCCTCAGCTAAAACATAACCCACCAAAAAGACTGAATTTTCTGACCGATGCATTAAGAATCTTATTTAGAGAATCTTTTCCAGGCTTTCTCTAAATTTTTAAATTCCATGCCATACCTAGCTTGCTGTAAAGTAATATGTTGACTCTTAATGCATGCCAATGGTCTTCAACTAAGACTCCTCATGAATTCTGACCTGTACTTAATAATATCACAAGCATCCTAGTTTCCCCTTCACTTTTTACACAACATTGAAGACCTCTTAGATATACAACAACTGATAAAATTCTAGCTATTTATAGCTCCAATAGCACTTCCACAGCATCTCAAGCATTTGTTAACTTTGATCTTGATCAGTTAACGGCATTGGTTCCTCTCATCCTTCCCTCAACTCAGTCCTCTATCTGAAGTACCATTTCCTAATATTAAAGACCAAAATCCTCTTCATGAATCAAATTGGTGGCTATCTTCCAACATAGACAAACCCATATTTCATCAAATTCAATGACAATATGCTCTCCTACTATTTGGCTTTCAACCCTAGACAACCATTGCTATATGCAAATATCACTTTATTATTTGAATAAGTAACTAGAATTACAAATAAATCGGGCTTTATTGGATATATTAAATGCATTGCACATATATGAGAAACTTCATAAAAACAAATTTCTAAATCACAACCTATTCACTAGCCACACAAATTTTCACTTCTAAGCTAAAATACAGCTTAGACAATTTCATGGAAAATGAAAAAAAAAAAAAGTTAAATCATCAATTGAAGCTTTCAATGTTCAGAAAGACGGGAACTTCAACAGTTCAACAGTAACAAATATTAGTATCTCAAAAATATAATCATTATGCAAACAATAGAATCACACATATGATCAAGATAATACTAGCATATTTAAAAATCATTTAGGTGTTTAACCAAAAAAAAGTCTGCAAATGATGTTACAGCTACACTTCCCAAATTAGAGCAACAGCCAAAGGAAATGTTTGCATTTCAAATGCAGAAGTTAAATGAGGCAACTATAGAAACAATGAGAAAGCATACATAAGGTACCTCAGAAATGTTGTATACAAATATTTTTAAGGAAACCATTGGTGAAGTTTACAATTGAAATCTTGACTTAATTATGCAGCAACCATTCAAAAAAAATATGGAAGCTTCTAATAACAATGCAAGAGTTCCTTTTAAAAGCTACAGTGGCTCTGGGTGATCTAAGGCCCTAAGCACAAAAGGGCCACCCAAGATCACAACTAGTGCCTGTTTTCTATAAAGTTTAGATATGAAGTTTATTTCAGATATAGATAGCAAATTATGGGTCTGATCCACATATTGGACATGAAAACTATGATTTGCCAATGTCTTTCATTCAGAACAACTCCCTCCAGCTTGTTTCCATCACACCCAATACCCTCCCAAATTCACCACTAACTTTATACTCCCTAAACTTACAGTTAACAGATGCAAATCTGCTTTATACAATCTCATCAAGAATTGAGCTTTCTTGGTTCCAATTTCCAAATAATAAAAAACCTCATATACAGGATCATGCTTGTTTTGTCCTTTAATACTACTAGTTATATGGTTATAAAAAATATGTATGCCACTCATCTAAAGAGTGAAGCTTCACTAAAATGGAACCATAAATGGTGCACACTGAATACGACAAACACGCAAAACTTTGATCCAATGGAGGACATGATCAGACACCATGTTCACTGAACTAAAGATACTCCAATTATAGATACAACATGAAATACAGGAGATAACCCTTCAACTTGCTTCCGAGATAGCAAGTTGATACTTGAATATGTCATATTCAAGTTTGTGGTCATGAACACAAAAAACCATGAGATGCTAATTTTAATGATCATGGAAAGTACACCATGCTTAGTAATATAAAATGACAAATATGAGAATATGACCCTAGCAATCCATAAACTTTAAGTTGCCCATTCCCAGATATTTGATATTTGCTTCCATAGATGAAAGCTTAAAATCAGAAATTATTAGATTTTTACAGGGATTTATGCTGAGTCAATCTCGATTAGGTTTCCAACGAGGCTAGTCTTTGGTTAGACCCTAATCTTAGTGTTGATTCAATTAGTTTGAACAGTGAAATGGAGTTTCATACAAATAAAAAACATCACATTTGAGGCATGAAAAGATGTTGTTGCATATAATACACACAGGAGCCAACAAAATTCACCATATTGGCCCCAAGATTTATAAGTCTCTTCGAAATTGGCCTAGGCAAAGCTTTAATATCCATGAAAATAAAGCCACCCAGCCACTTCATGTAAATGATTTATTGATCAAACTTTACATAATGGTATTGCCCAAATCACCGTGGGACTTGTAAATGGCACCAAGCTAAAACAGATGAGCATATGTTAATGAAATCCTCTGAAAGTACCACTGCATATGATTGCATTCACATGATGCCCATATCATAGACCTCAAGAAGTTAGTCACCTAAAACACCCGATGCACTTGACCACCAAAGTACTCCATTAAACTAACACATCAATCCATATAATAAAACCAACAGTCCCTAGCATGCACAAAAGGAAAAAAAAAACTCTCAAGATCAGCAAATTTATTACACTATTATATGCAAAAACCTGAACAGCATTCATGAGTCAAGAGGCTCCGCTTGGGAGGCCATGCATCTTAACTTACATGCACAACATCTGTCAATCTCTAGCTGCATAACAAACAAAACTAAGATACCAGATCATCACATCAACTGAACTCCTCCAACTGCAACATCCAAATCCAAGATAATGATGCAACTCAAAGCAATGGCATCATCCAAATATTAAAGCTTAATTTCTTAAAGGAGGATAATTGGCTTAGATATATCTTTTAAATTACCTTTAAATATTCCTTGCCATTATCATTCACATTCAGATCCTTGCCCTAATTACATCCCAATTACAATTAACAGGTATTTAAATAGATAATTCTCTAAGCTCCTCTCTAAACTTCTCATGAGGACATTATCCTACAAGACTACCAATTAATTTCATGTTTATCAGGCCTATCACTACCGACATCCTCCTGCCTGCGTATCCTATATCCAATAATCAAGGCTACGAAACCTGCTGAACTTCCAACCAAATGAAAGGAGTTAGAAATCCAAAATGCCTCATTGATGAAATGAAGCATACAATCTCCCACTGTAAACCATACTTCAAATGATACCCTTGTAATCTAGCACTGAAAGGAGGTGCTTATAGGCAGCACAAATATCATAGACTCAGAGGGGCCTAAATAGAAAACTATCTCCCAAGTTCCTAAATGAGAAGCATCAAACTTATTCAAGCCAATGGGGTAGAACAAAATGCCTCTGCATCACAAACTATTCCACATGATGATCAAAGAGTTAACGTGTCCCAAATCTTTGATGGTGACTCCATCCTTACACACATTTATTACACTTTCTCCATGGTTGGAATTGGGAAAAACACTCTAATATTTCTTAGAATACCTAGCATTACCTTAAACTGTCAACTCACCAACTAGTTCCATCATCCTCTATTCATGCCCTTCACATATAATCAAGCATTCTTATAACCAAACCTTCATCAGGTCCTAGTTGAGCATATTCATGCCATCTCCACTACTGCAACAACTACATACCAGACATGGTCCAAAATCATAAAAGATAACTGTATCTCTATTGAAATTATCAAGGAGAACATCAACAATCTTCTAATATTCACACATGATCCACATGCCCATCACTCTAATATGCCAAAGGAACATCAAGCATATCACCATGTTAGGCCCATATATATGCATTTGCTGAATGTCAAGGTAAGATCGCATACTCCATCTACCAACCCAGCAAACTTCCTAAACCACATCTTCTAGCCTAAACAGGTGAACAGTAAAATCCCTCTGCATAGAAAAAAAAATATGAGATTCTTCATGCATCTGCTCCTTCCTTTTTACAGATCATTCTTTAAAGTTCATCGACCTTCAGCTCCCTGCTGCACTCGATGCTGATAACCAGACAGAACTACAATATTCTTTACTAATGACCAATAATCTTCTCTATAAACAATAAAACCTTCAATGTAATTTGTTCACCAAAGTTTGCTCCCTAACCCTAAGAACCTCTAACTTCCCTAAAGCTGTCTGACATCAATGGTACTCAGCTTGATAGAGGAAAACTCTTCCATAAAAGAACAAGGTCCTATAAAAACAACTACAACCCTATACTCTTGGAAGAACATACCCAACATTGGAATAGCCATGTCCATCATTCTAATCTCCAATCCATCTGCTCAAATATGCAAGCAAATCTTCACTGCACTCTCCAACACCTCTTTACTCCCCTCCAACGGGTCTACATAGAATAGCAAATAATCATTTGAATCTTCAAGCTAAGGATTCAACCATTTTAGTATTCCAAGTTCTAGGTTTCAAAGATTCAGTATCATCAGCAAATGTTCACCATCATTTATATCACTGCTAACCATGTATGAAATCATTCGCAATTGTAACTTTTTCTAGAATGTGAGAGAGAGAGAGAGAGAGAGAGAGAGAGAGAGAGAGAGAGAGAACTTTGAAAAAGTTGAGTATCAAGTGTAAACAACCTCCCGAACCCAAGTTACACAAGCCATAGACTCTTGTTTGAATGACTTCAACAAAAGTACAAGCATTCCGTATCGCAATGTTTGATAAGAATTCTCACATTTCTGTTTCTAACTTTGCAGTAAACTGATAATGCCTGACCAAGCATTTCCAAATCACAAAGTTTTATAGAATGTTAGGTTTTCCTTCCTGAACTTAGTGGTAAATTCTCAAACTTCTCTCAGCTAGTAAAATTCTCAAGTTATGAACTAGCATTACAGTTTTTTTTTCCTGCTAAATAGAAATTAAAGCAAAAAGAAAGGAACGAAAATGATAGCTATGTTTCCGCAAACATGAGCAGCAATATCAATGAATTCTATTATTAAAATCGAAAAGGCACAATAGAAATGAAAAGTTATACTAGAATAAAGGATGTACGATGCTATCCAAAAAGTTCCTTTGGAGAATGCAATATTTTAACAACCTCAACTAGAGGCAAGAAAACAAATTTAGAGAGGGAAAAAAAAAAATTGACATGTGCTCAAGATAGTGGATCAAGCATTATTGTAAACTTTCTTCAGATCATCCAATAAAAGAACATTACAAGTTCCAACTAAGCACCAACAAAAGCAGATTGAAGAACATTATTTACAATCTTATCCCCTAGTTGAATGCCCATTTTCTTAGAGATTATGCAGACATGTTCAAATCAGTGTTGCATGGACACAGATATAAGAATTGGATAGGATGCATATTCAAGTATCTAACTTGGCAGCAGGGAAAAAGTAGAGAAATGAGGATACTTAAGATAAATTATAATTTTGACCAAATTATGCACACACACACACAAACCCACACCCACACCTTCACCCTTTTGTATTGTCTGTTTGAATATTAAGAATAAACATTAAGAAGATATCATTTGTTAAGGTCTTCTAATATACATATTTTCTTCTGATATACATATTATTCATTAAGCTTCATAATTAACTTAAGAAATACAAAAGAATTAACATTTTCAAAGTTATTTCAATACCTACATCCATGTCACATCGCTAAAAATAATGAACTCCTCAATTTAAAAATGAAAATGGTGGGTCAGCCTCATTGCTAAAAGAGTTAACTCTCTGCTCATCTTTAAAAGTGACAACCATAGAACTCTATAAGTATCCAAGTGTCTAATATGCATCTGACTGTATCTGACATGGAATTTTAGAGCCGCATGCAAGTGTTCAGATAACACAAGTTTAAATACAAATTAAAAATACATAACATGCGAGAACAAAACAATACAAGTCTCTGATAATTTTATAAGCAAACCATGCAATGTATATGCTAATAGTAAGATAACAGTACCTACCGAGCTTTTAGTCATTGAAGGAGTCACAGGTATCAGCTTGCTGTATTGTATACGAGTCCGTTCTTCAATCCTCTGGGTATCAATGGACAACTGCAACCAGAAAAATAACGGTTAATTGCATTTAAATGACAACCATCTACACAAAAAAATCAATAGATTCAGTAAGATACCTGAGGTGGAGACCGAACTCGTGACGGTGCCTGAGCCAGTGTCTCGGCCATGTTTAACCCTGTACTACTGCTCGAAGCAGTAGATCCTGGACTTACAGAAGTCTGTGAAGTGAAAGAAGGCACTGGTCCATTGCCTCCAACTTTCATGGGAATGTCCACCAGAGCTGAGGTCCAACCATTACCACCAATACTTTTGGGAAGGTTTTGAATGGGAGAGCTAAGACCAGGAGAAGACACCCTGCCTATTTCTGGAGGCCCTGGCTTTTCTTCAGCTCCAAGAGATGGAAAGTCTCTCTCAAAGGAGGTTTTACTGATGCCACTGATAATACTCACCCCAGATAGTATACCATTTTTCAAATCACTCCCTGGTCTTTTAGGCAAAGACTCAACTTGTTTGCCTGATACCATAGAGTGGGAGCGCCTCAGAGTGTCTTTCCCAGACCTACTTCCCATGAATGAATCAGAATAATCACAGAACCCATTGTCCACCAAATGAGACCTATCTTTGTCGTGAAGGTCGATATCCTTCTCCCGATCCCTATCACGATGGCACCTACCAAAACTACCATACGTCCGTAAGTGCAAAGAGCTATCCTTATCATGGCTCATGGACCCATTACTGCTTGCGCTCCTGCGAAAAGACAATGAGCTTCTATCCAGAAATACGGAAGATCGAGGAGCCTCATGCTCACTCACGCTCAACAACAATCTATTTCTTGAGGCATGTCCAACCCCATGTTCATCTAAAACAATAAAAGCTAAATTAAGTTGCAATTCAAGCAACACAGCAGATATAAATAATAAATAGCCAGTAAAATGAATGCAAGAAACAAGAATTTAATACCTAAATGCGATGAAGATCCAGAATGGTGGTTTGAACTGCTACTGCCACTTGCACTGCTTGTCGAACTTTTATACCACTCGGGAACGAATGTCGGCTCACCTCGCTCCATAACAAATACAGACCATCATCTGACAATAAAAATTTGCTATATCTGCACACTGTCAATCTACCCTCCTTCTATAATCCAACGTCCAAACTAAATTCTAATCACTGTGCATGTACAACACCAGAAGCCGCTCAAAACCCTAAATCTTGGAGGAAGGACGAGCCCCTGCTGGGCTAATGGAGGCCAGGATCCGGCATCCAGTCTGGACACCAAAGCCACCCCCGCCGTTGTATTCTTCTTCCCCACCCACCCACACACACATAAAAAGGCAAGAAATTTCTCTCAGCGCCCAAAATCCAGATCCCCCAGACAGCTTCAAGAATGCAGCAGAAGACAAGCGGTCATCTCCAACTGGGACCCGAACGAATCAGACAATCGAGTTTCAAACCAAGAAATCCAATCAATCAAAAATGAACCCTAATTCGTGGGGAAAAGAAACTACGAACGCCCTCAAAAGACCCTCGTCTCCACAAAAAGAGAGAGAGAGAATAAAAGAAAAGAAAAAATCGTTCAGAAAACGAACTAAAGAAGATGGGAAGAGAGAAGGAGAATGGGAAGAGAGAATAAGAACCCTAATCCCATTCAAAGGGTCATCTTTCGGGGAGGATTGGAGCCATAATGAAACCCTAGGATCAAAGCAACCACCGATCGAGAGTCGAGAAAAAACCCAGCGCCGTTTGGAGAAACCCTAGAGAGGGAGCGATGGGCGAGTCGAAGGAAAGGCCAAGAGCGAAGTGGGGGGGGGGGCAGAGAAGAGTCTCGAAAGCAAACCCTCCTCTCCTCTGCGAGAGGTTTCGCTGAAGTTGGAAACCCTAACCCTCGCGGGGCGTTCCCCAATCGCGCTTCAATAGAAGAGACCGAGAGTTTGGAATTGAGAAGGGATGGGATGGTATTATAGAGAGAAGAGAGACCTTGCGGCGGCGGAGAGAATGGAGAGTCCAGTCTCTCTCTAATTCTTCTTTTCTTCTCTCTTTCTTTGCCTTCTCTTCTTCTTCTAATTCTAATAAATCTCTCTCTCGATCTCTTCTTCTTATGCTTCCAAAATTTGTGTCTCTCTACGTGCGTTCTTGTTTTTTTGGTACAGTTGGGTTTGGAGAGGAGCGGCGGTTGGGGTGCTTCTCGGGGATGGAGGGAAATAAGAGAGGGGAGGTGAGGGGTTCCCACGGTGGTTTTATCCTGCACCAAGGGGAATTGGAAGGGAAAATTTATGGAGAGGGAGGGAGGATGGTGAACTTGGAGGGCTCTGTGATCTTGTAGTTTCTTTTATCTCCTCTTGGATTTTAGGGTTGGGAAGGTGCTGGGTCTCTGGGGCTGACAGGGGGCTCGGAGGATTAGGGGCTCTCTGACTATGGATCTCTTTCCTGGGCTGCATGTACCCCGGTCAATTTTGAAGGCACTGGCTCCCATGAGTCATAATTTTTATTACTTTTAATATATGTAACTTCTATTTTGAAGAAGATTTTTATTGTGTACTCGAGCATTTATTACTTGCCATTTCTCAATTTTTCAACCCTCGTCAGATTTTTACCCGTCTGTTTTAACTTGAGATTACAGGTCACCAATTAAAAATTCTGCCGTATTATTACACGTATAGCTCTTTTTTTACTTAAAGTCATATTTATTGTCTAATAAGCATATTTCTATAAATTTTGCATATTCATTTTTTTTATATCACAATTTCTATGTCCCTAAGTAATTCTTAACTCAAATTCAGGAAGTGTTCATTCAAAGATAAATGGAAGAGAAGGATAAAAATTTAAAATTGGCATAAAATATGTAAGGGAGATATTAAAGTAGTAAAACAGGAAAATAGTAGGCAAAAAGAATCATTCATTATTAAATGGGAAAGATAATTCATTGATGATCATTTGATTTCAAATCCCTGATCTATTTGAGTTTCCCCAACTTGATTGCTCTCAAGAGGAATTGATCGATCACTTGTTCTTTCTTTTCTCCAAACTTATACAATCAATCTGGAATAATGTAAAGTAAGAGAAAACTAAAAAATATAAAATAAAGATATGCCTTTGTTAAGTGATAGTATTGATCAAGGTTCTGTTTGGCTGGCGAAAAAAAATTTTCTTTCTTGAAATATTATTTCTGTAAAGTTGATTACTAAGAATATAATTTTTTAAAAAATAATTTAGATATATTTAATTAATTATAAAAATAAATTATTTCATAATAACTTATATTTGATTGAGGCATCTATTTTTTTGAAAAAATTATATAAAATATCTATTATATCTTTAATAGATATAAAACTATATATTTTTGCTCTCAAAATTTATATAAATATTAATACAATATTTATATTCATATAAATATAATATTAATATTTTAATATAATATTTATTAATATAAATATTAATATATAGATACATACATGTGTATCTTATATATCAGAAAGGGTGCATAAGCTATTTATATATTTTATGATCTCATACAAATAAAAGAAGATTATATTTATTATAGAGAATCAAAGATAAGTTTCGAGCTCTACTTTCAACAGCTCCCCAAATAAGTTTTATGTAAAAATAGCTACATATTCCAAGTATAAGTTAAAAACAACTATCCATTTCGGTTGAAATTATTTTTATATCCTTAAAAATACTGCAGTATTACATTATCATTGTGTAGAATTTTTTTACAATGAGATAATATTACATTATATTAGTGTAGTATTTCTTTATAATAATACAGTATTACTTTATTATATTATATGAGTATAGTATTTTTTTACAATAAGATAGTATTACATTATATTAGTATAGTATTTTTTTATAATAATATAGTGTTGTTTTATTGTATTCTATTAGTGTAGCATTCTTTTACAATAAGATAATATTACATTATCATAGTGTAGTATTTCTTTATTGTAGTATTACTTTATAATAATGTAATGTTGTTTTTATAATATAACTTTATAATAGTATAGTATTACTTTATAATAGCGCAGTATTACTTTTATTATAGTGTAATATTATTTTATAATAGTATGATATAATTTTATAGTAGTATAGTGTTGCTTTATAACTGTAAGAGCAATTGGATTATTTTATTTTATTTGGATAGTTGCTTTTAAGTTATGTTTCAAACGAAGAAAATTTTTTACTTGAAACTTAAGTGAATAGCTATTTTTAAGTTTAAATTCAATTAAATATTTTTTATTAATTTTTTTATTTATTATCAATAAAACTATATCCTTACATTTTTCGGGAGTAATACTATGGTAACAAAAAAACAAAAATCACACATCAACATGTCTTTGCTAGCATCCACTTGGGAAATAGTGACGTCGGATCTGCCTCATATTTACAAGTTAAAAAGGATGGGGTTGTATCCTTTGAAAGGAGGATTCGCCTTACTTCGCAAGAAACGGTCATTGGATCATCCATGAGATGCTTTGAGATCTGTGCGGATAAATAGTGATGGAGTTCAAATCACTTTGAGATCTATGCGCTGGATGATCCAATGATGGATTCCCAGAAGACAGGTGAATTGCAGAACACACGACCCCCATCCAAAAAAAAAAAAAAAAAAAACCTTCTCTCTCATGATGCCTCTCTTCTCTCTTCCCTAGCCTCCCATTTGAAACACTGATGCCTTTTGCCGAGCCCCACCGCTCCCTACCCCTCGTCAACAAAAGAGGAAAAGAACTCGACTTCTCGCCCGCCATGTCTTCCTTCCTAACGCCTCGTATACAAAACGAAAACCAAGAACTGAATGCAACCACAGCCATAAGATTACTCCTCTGTTAGCTAACCAATCCGCGGACTGGTTACTTTCAGCTTTAAAAGAAAACAAAATTAAAGCTCTTTTGATCTGCCATATATTCTTGAGCAATGGGAGATGATCTCCCTCTTCTTGAACTTGTTTGTTCATCCATCCAACAACCACCATTGAATCACCTTCTAGCTATCAGTTCAATTGCAAGCACAGAGAAAAAATATGACGAGTCTGGGATGCAGCGGCAATCTATTGGATACTGTGATCACGGAGTAGGTAGCCACCCCAGCATCTGGGTTCTTTAACCCACCCATCAAAATTAACCTCGAGACGGCAAGGGGTGGGGGCAACCAAGATACTTTTGTAGGAAGGGAAATTGAGGAGGTCAAGATGAGCAGACAAGACCCAATGCCTTGCCGTCGTGGTAAGGTCTTCATTTACTTGGGCAAACATGAACTCTTTGGCTCGGTAACCAGCTTTCTTTAGCAGGGTAGGGATGGAAGTAGGCTTTTGATTAAACATCCTATCTTTCCTAGTGAACCAAATAAGCTATCATGTGTACAAGATAATAGTCTGTACCTCAACTAAATATAAATACTTAGCTAATTGCTGCACGAAGTTATCATAGAGGCTAGAGATATATAATATCATTCTCGAGAGGTATATAACATCATTTGCGTAGAGATGGTAATTTACTCCATCCCATCGTATACCTAATCCTAATGGGGTCGGCTTTATCCGACCCGATCCAAGACAAGGATATTATTCTACATATGGGTGGCAATTTAGTTAGTCCCATCAAACACACTATTCCAACGAAGCTGATTGTATTCGACCAATAGTAGATTCAAGGTGGGCGCAAACAATGATAAAATCCAGCCTAAATTCAATATGGATATATATATAATTCTTCGTACGTTCCCTCTCGAGGCAAAAAATAATAAAATAAAATAAAATAATTTTATGGCTTTACTCGATCCAATCTATCTGTGTCATATTGTCCAACTCTATCTATCCCATCCTGTCCCACCCTCCCCTAACATAAGATAAGTATCAATTGGATATGGGTAATAGCCTACCCAACCAACATCGGACCAATTGCCTCCCTAATTCTGCATCATTAATTCTGTCCACCCAATATGCACATAAGGGCAGTGTAGCATAGCACGTTTCAAGTCTTAAAGATGTCCGTACTATCACAGGATAACAGTGGGATAGAGTGGGAGCCAACACTATTTCTGTTAGCAAGATTTACATGGAAGCCTTCTACGTATAACTATGTACCAAAAAATATTTAATTTGGAGGTACAGTGAGAGTCTAAGAGAACTCCAAATCCAAGAGAGCATTAGATGAGAGGACACCTCAGTATAATTAATCCTATAAGATTTCCTGTTACCCCGGCATAATTGGTCCCTCCAACTTCCTTTGAGTACCGGCAGTCTGGTAATAGTTTCGACAATATCTTGACTGAAGAGAGACGATAGCTTATGAAAGTCCTATGTTCTATTGGGTCTGATCAAACCTGCCACCTTTAAAGCATCATCATAGCTATTCATGTTCAGAGGACTAGGAAAAGAATCAAGTACAGTGAACGAGATCCAAGGCTGACCGTAAATATTGATATCCTTGCCAGAACCAAGGACCTATATTAACTTGTCTTTAATATACTCAACTGCCTTACGGATAGCTATCCAAATGGGTCAAGACCCACCTTTAGGCTTTTATCCCTCCCATATTCTAGTAAATTTATATTTAGCCCTTATCCCTTTGCTGCATAGGGTGTCAGGATGTAGAGCAATATGAACAACTGACTTTGCTAGTAGTGCAGCTTCTCCTTGATCAAAGCTGACAAAGGCCAAATCCACCATTTTGCTTAGTTTGGCGAATAGAATCCAAACCCAACTAGATGTAAGCTCTCTTGTCAGATGCGTGACCCCAGACGAAAGCCTTGTATTCTTTCTGAGGTTTATCCAAAACCTGACAAGGCACAGAACAATCACCAGCAGCATAGATAGGAGTTGAGGATTATTAGATTATACTGATTGTAGAAGGGTAACTCTATCTGCAATTGAAAGAGTTCGCCATTTCCAATAGTCAAGCCTGGACTGAATTTTGTCAACTAAATATCCAAAGTCAGAGGAGTATAATTTGGTACAAGATAATGAAGTTACAAGGTATGATCAAACCTCCTCCTTGACAGATATAGAAATATTTGACATTGTTGAGTTGCCATTTATGTAGAAGGGAAAGAAATCATACTTTATAAGAACACGAGAAGTTAGTAGGAAAGCGTAACAACACTCATAGACATGATGCTAGGGAGGAGAGTCAGCATGAAACTTTTACAGGAGATCTAATAAATTTAGCAATATCAAAATAGAGGAGATGAGACTGTTCACTTGGTATGCATGAGAACATATGATACAACAAATGGGTATTAGATAATGGCAATGAAATGAAGGTCTCAAATGAAATGTTAGATGTCAACAATAGGCGACGGACCTAACGTGATTAAGTTGGTAATTGGGTGGAGACACGGTAGTAACGTTATAGTTCTTTAATATTATTTGGATGCACTAAATGAGAAGAATCTGCAATGAGATGAACATGTTGAAGCATTCAATAAGAAAGCATTATTATTAATATGTAGATGCCAGTTTGGTCAAGTATTGCATAAGAGTTTGAGAGGTCCAAGGAGAGAGATTTTTTCGATACAACATACTGTGAATGAGTAGCGTATGGCAGCATGTGATTTAGTGAGAACGAATGCTTGGTTTAGATTAGAAACATTAAGTGTTTACAATAATAGATCAAGCTTGTTACAAATAGATTTTCTTTTAATGAGGGGGGCAATGAACAACTTCCCAACATGAAATTATTGGCAGATAAGTCAGGCACTCACTGCATATGCTATCAGGCATTGTCGTGGAAGTAGAGATGAGAGAGAGAGAGAGAGAGAGAGAGAGATCAAAGCAATTTTTGCTGGAAGACAAGGTTCTGCATGCACCAGCATGACTGTACATGCAGTCCATGCAATAATTTCTCATAAATATATATATGCTCCATTTTGATATACATTTTTTTTTTTTTTCTAAATTGTCACTTGTGGATGAAAAATGCATCACATAAATTATGATTCAATCTTAGCGCACTGATTTCTTATGTAACATTTTCTTCATCAACATTTCAAACTCATGATGTATGCTGATTCTTTACATGGGGCAGCCTAAGGGTCAAACATACCCAAGTCATGGCGCCCACACTGCTAATAAGCTAGGGCCAGCATGAGTTCCTGAACAGCATATACCTTTGTTCTTAAATGTGCAGTTCTTTTTTTTTTTGCCTTAAAATCACATATATCTCAAGGTTGCAGCCCTGGATGCACAAAAGCTCTACCTATTATAGCTTGCGTAAGATAAGTATTTAACATATTTAAGCACCGTAATCCATCAGGATAGACACTTAAGCACAAATAAACCAACTGCTACTGTTTAAACAGAAGTTGAGAAACTCTGGCAACGAAGGTGCAATCATGCTCAACAAAATAGTACGGAACGAAAGTTTGCTAATGTGCCATGAGGCGTATGTGCAAAGCAAACTAACCACAAGCACCCAAAAAAAACTTTGCCAGCACCATAATCCAACTGAAATTCGTGGGTTTTCCTGAGTTTTTCATTGAGCTGACCAACCGGATCTTGACTTTAATTGATGAGTGCTGCCCTGTTTATGAAAATATGAAGTAGCTATGTCACGCCACTCACAAAACTTGAGAAATATTCTACAGTATGCCACATGCTTAGATGACAGACAAAAAGATCAAATCTATATAGCTTAAGGAGGAATCATGCAAAATTTGAATGAAACTGGGTGCCAATGATACAGCAATCACAGACAACCTAGGGCCAGCTCTGCAGATGGGTCACCTAATTCCTAATCAGAGTCTTCGTACACCTCTCCATCATCAGACAGCTCATCAAATGATCTTATATCAAGCTGGTAACGCAGGATGCCGCCAATGCCACCAAACCCTCTGCAGAACTGTGAACCCTCCTGAGACTTGTTGGTAACAAACTCAAGGGTGCAACCAAAACGCTTGTATTCATTGGCAAACCACTCAAGCAGAGAAGTTTTGTCCTGCACCTCTAACTCAGCATTTGAAGCTGGATCACGGAAGTTGCTCTGGTCAGCTTCTTGCTCCTTGTTCAAATGTTTTATGATGATTTCTCCAGTAACACTGTTCTTCAGCACATATCTGTTAATATCCAGATTTTCCCAAACAATCAAGGTCTCCACAGCACCCATTTCAAGAGCTTTAAGGGTGTCATCCACACCAAAAACATATTTTCCAGTGTCTTGGCTTATTTCCTCAAAATACTTCCCAATCAATTTCTTTTCCTGTATAAACTTCACGTTTGATAGAATTTCCGCTGACAACTCAATGGCCTGATTGAAGCCGTTCTCTCCTCCATAAGAAACATCAACTACATTAAGTATTTTAGCCTGAAGACGGGGATCAAACATGTCTGACTGGCTTAATTCTGTTTTAAAATCAGCAGAACCGGCCAGAATAAGCCCAGCAACATTCGGCTGACTCGTAGCTGGGTTAATGAAGAATTGAGTGGCAAGCTCAGCTGTCTTTCGTACATAGTTATGACGCTTCTCCATCCGAAGCCGAGCAAATCGCAATGCTGATTGCCCTCCTCGACCATGCTTCTTTGGAAGGTCGACAGTGAATTTGTGGAGCACCTCACGTGTATTGCCACTCAAAGTGCCAAAAAGTGTTCCATTTCCATCCATAACTATGAAACCAAACTTGTCATCAGATTCCAGAAGTTCATTTAGAGCCTCCGTGTGGAACTTGTTGTCACAAAGATACAAGGATGCATTAATGGGCTTGAATGGCTCAAAATCTATAGTTACCTTCTTTTCTTTTCCATCCTCCGTAACTATGGTTCCAGTATACAGAACCAGTCCATTGGGAGGAACCTTGCTATAAAGCTTAAGCCTTTGCTGTGCTGAGGTAATGGCAGCCAACACAGACTGCCGATTGACTCTACTCTTGATGTTTGATGCAGTTCCATATTCATCACCCAACATCTTGGTGACTCGAGAAATTTGATCTCGTGGTGGCATTATAAGAGAGATCATGCTAGTGCCATTACCTCTTGCAGACTCCAGTGCCTTAATCAATTTCTTAATCTTCCATATCTCAATGTTCTTATCAGTTTCATGACCATCTGCCATTTTAGGAGACCTCTAGCACACCAAAGGGGCACTGATTTACCAGCGCAAAGCACTAAAAACACCACAGAAAAAGTATAAGAATCTAGGGCAAATGGGGGATGAAAAAAGTAGCACGGACACTAAATTAGCTTGCCAAAAACATGACCAGCTATCCAAGTAATGTGCATGCTTATTTAACATACAAGAACATGATTTTGATAATGCTATATATATAGTTGTTGAATGGTTAGCAGTATTTCACAAAACATGAAATAACAATAGCAATTGTAAATCATGTAACCACCACGTATTGCACCTAGTAATCACAACAAGTGTGATGTCTATATTTAGAAAACTGGATCTTCTCTATTGGATGACATAAAACAATGCAATATCTACATCAGAAGAGTGGAAAATAGAATAAATTTGATCAGAAATAAAATGCTTGGCTGCTACAATTCGCTTACATTAGTTGTAAAGAGTTTGAGTGGCTGGGAAAGGCAATCTACCAAAGTTAAGTCTAGAATTCCATGATGCATATGGTAAGAGGCAGTCTAAATAGGATTAGAATCTCTAAACTATACAATATTAATCAAAGAGACTGTTTTTCAGTCTTCATCAAATTATTTCCTATTATGTTGCATCAAGGTCACAAGCCTTTTAAATCTTCTTGTTCTTAATTGATCTCAAACTTTCAGGTTCATAATTTATGAATTCAATGGATTAGTATCAACCACTTCAATTAAGAGAGGTAAGAAATTCAAGAGTATTGTCTCAAAAATTTCAGTCAAGATGTTCTATAATTTCTGGGTCTAAAAGATAGTTTTAGATCTAATCAGATATTGTTCAACACACATTTCCTGAATGCAACTAATGAGTGTCCAAATGCATCAACTTTTTTCCAGGCTTATGTCTTTTAGCCACATCCAGTGGAAAAATGCCCATTCCCTAATGAACAATCACTCTTAGACAGATTCAGGGTTTTCTTGTAATTTAAATGATTTAATTATTCAAATCATTCACTAGAAAATAGATTGAGTATATTAAGTTGTAAAAATATGTCAAAGGTACTGAAGTCAACATTAATATTGTGGATTTCAAATTTGAGTATGGTCAGGCTCAAATTATAAATATTTCAAAAAAATCTCCCATGTTACATAATTTATTGTTTCTTCCCCCTGAAAGACCTAACAATCTTCACCTTCTTTTCCATTTTTATTTCCTTCCATTTCTCATATTTCCCAGCAGCAATCTTATTTTTTGTTCTAGATAGGATATAGCTCATATGTACAATCCTCAACACCCTTCCCATTAAACCAAAACCCAGGCAATATCCAGCAAGAAATTCCATCAGCGCCCCCCTCCTCAACCCCACCCCCCAAAAGAAAGGAAAAGAAAAAAGAAAAATGCATTTGGTGTCAAAATCAAATTCTAAGAGACTGAATTGATCAAGCGATTTTTTCAACAAAAAAGGAGAGGACAAATTATTTTTTGTGCTGGACTACCAAAATGTTCATTACTGGAAAGAACTGCCAGCTACCCCGACTATACCAAATTAGGAACCAACAACGAAATCAGGCAAAAGAGCCAAAGGATTTTATTTCATTCTTAGTTAAGAGATCCTGAAGTCATGATTAATATCATAGACTGATTCAATGTGCAAACAGTTGATAATCAAAAGATTCATTGATTGCGAAAGAACTTCATGCACGTTAAGACAATCTATTGATCAAGAAGTCAACCACTGGAGATGCATGCATGTGAATACATGATGGGGTCAAATTAATGAGGTACATATTATTATTAAAATTTATGGATTTTTCATATATTAATTTCAGCCTAGAATTGCCGAAACTATATAATGGAGATCCCACATAATGCGAAATACTAAGAAATAGTTTTTGATAAATTTTCTTGATTTCTTTTATTATTCTCCTACTTTTCCTTTTTTGGACCAAAACTTAGAAAATTGGAGCAACATTGTCAAAACCAAACTCCACAATCTTGATGAAACTAAATTGAGCTTTGAAACCTTGGTACAATAATAATAAAATTTATCCATTTTGAATAACTACTGTATATGAAGTTTAAATGCACAATGAAGGGGACAAAAAATGACATAACAATCAAAGGTCAGATTTAGTTAACCTTGCACTGCTTTTGTTTTTTGAAAAAAAAAAAAATGCTAGCAATAAGTGGAAAGAGCTAGTCTTTCTTCTTTTTTTTTGTTGAGGTAAAGAGCTAGTCAAAAAGTTAGGAAATGAACACAGGAGTAGAAGCCAGGTTTCAAAATAGTCCTTGCAACTTGATAAAACATTCTATATATTGTATAATTAATGTGAGACACAGCTATATTTTGAAAAGAGTTAAAAGTCCTGCTCCCTGTGCCAGTATTAGTTGGGCAACAAGTCAATATAATACCAAAGGGAGCTGTTGGCACAGAATGCTAATTTTTTGAGTTTTTTCTCTTTGTATCGATTTTATTGTTGTTTAGATTCTTTTATGTTTGTTCAGGCCATAAATTAGGTTAATTAAGGCTTTTATTTTGTTCCTTGTTTTAATTGTTTCTATTTTTATTGGTGTTTTTTTTTTCCTTTATCATCCCTCTCCTTCTCCCTTCCCCTTCCTCCGCTCCCCATTTGAATGCCAACAGAAAAAAAACAGGGACCCTTTCCTATATGTTCTGATCAGTATCAGTCCATACTGGTTAGTGTCAAACCCCATTCCACTTGGTGCCAGTTACTTACCAATCAATAACTACAGGGAGTTGGTCGATAAGGGGGTGATTGGGGTTGCAGGTGCAACCATTACCTGATCGGTCACAGGTGTGATTTTAGTTGCCTGGTACCAACTAGGTTTAAACATTTGCTCTGAAGCATGGCTCAGAGGAACCTTTCAAAGATACTGATAATGTCCAAATTCAAATAAATTTAAGATATCAAATGCAAAAATGCATTGAAGATTGACCAATGGCTGGTACGTGGGAGTAAAAGGAAAGCAAAATAGTGCAATCAGGCAACATCTCAATGAGTTTCGATATACCCAGAATTAAGAGCAAATATACAAAGAAGAAAAGAAATTTCGCAAAAAACTATAACCACTTAAAACAATAAATGCTTTAAGACAAAGATTAATTAGTCTCATCAAAAAATAGGAAAGACATTTTGATGCTACGAAAGAGGGAGTTCATTTTTTTTTTTTTGATGGAATATTCATAAATAGTTCAGCTAAAATTACCTAAAAAACTTC